>NC_043704.1:84630781-84718821 GCF_006229205.1 Suricata suricatta | reverse complement strand
ATTTATTTTTGATACAGAGAGAGACAGAGTATGAGAGGGGGAGGGTCAGAGAGAGAGGGAGACACAGAACCGGAAGCAGGCTCCAGGCTCTGAGCTAGCGGTCAGCACAGAGCCTGACGCGGGGCTCGAACCCACGAACGTGAGATGTGACCTGAGCCGAAGCCGGAGGCTTAACCGACTGAGCCACCCAGGCGCCCCAAATGTATTTTTTCTTCATTTAGGAAATACATCATATGCTTCATCAGGAATTACAGTATCATTATCTTTTTCTAAGGTATTACTTTGGTTTATTTAAAATTAGAGCTCTGTTCCAATCACATGATTTAATCAGCAGGCATGGCAGTCTAATACCACTGTTGTGCTTGACTTCAGAATCAACTATGTTTATTTTTAAAAATAGAAGGGGTCCTTGAATAAAATGAATAGTCTGATTTATTAAGAATGGACTTCATTTTTTGTATGGCTTTTCCTCAAATGGAAATATGTATCTCAGAAATAATTATACAGGAAATCTTCCCTCAATTCACATATCCGCTCACCCCTAAAATAAAATGAAATTTCTTCATGTGGTTCCAAAAGGAAGGAGACATCTCTGTTCCTTGTCTTAATAATGCATCTTCTGCCAAAAGACAAATGTCAAATTAAATAGACAAGACAAAATAGAAATGTCTTTATTAGGAGCAAGCTGCTTTGAACCACACGGTGTGGATGTGTGTTTACAGTAGTGTCACTCACTGTTCAGTGACTGAGATCAATTCTTCATTGGGATTCACGTTTTCCCTGTAAATGAGAGACCACAATTAGGTCGAATTTTGATCAATCTTCCTGCCAACAGATCCGGAATCAAATTTTAAGCCTGATCTGAGCTCACATTCTTCTTTTATTCCAGTACAAAAGCTTGGAACCACGGCATCATTGAAGCATCCTTGAAATCATTTGTGTTTCACTGGTGATGTGAGATACAGCAAGTCTTTCTTTCCACAAACTAGATGGGTTTTTTTTTTTCCACTTTCATCTAAGGGGAATTACTTAACCTTTCATGGCCTTGTTCTCATTGATAGACTGAGGGTTTTGGACTATAATGAGTAGTTCCCATTAAGCTCTTGCTTAATAATCACCTGGGAGCTTGATAAAAATCTATTTTCTTAGGCTCCACCCACCAGGGATTCTGGTTCAGTGAGACTGGGGTGGAGCTCAGGCATCTGCATTTTTAACAAGCTTATCATACCTTGAGGATCACAGTATGTAGATGACCTCTGAAGTTCCTTCCAGATTCTAACCTCTGCACTCCATGCTTGAATTCCTAGACCCAGAGTGTATCCTGAAGATCAAATGAAATTATGTACAAACTATTTGCATGATACAGATGAGACGGTGTGTCAGGTTAACAATAATATTAAACAGCTAACATTCAGGAAACATTTCCCAAATTTAGGCAAGCTTATTTTAAGGCCTTTAGAAATATTATCTCATTGACCCTCAAACAATATTAGGAAGAAAGTGACATTATTCTGTCCATTTCACAGGTGTGGAAGCTGAGACCAGAGTGATTAAGTCATTTACTCGAGACTAGATAGACCTTAGGGAATGGGCAGACACTTGCGAGGCTGAAAAGGACATTGAAGATGGAGAGAACAGAAGGAGCAAAGGCCCAGACCTAGAAAAGCTCATGAATTATTCAACAATCGCAAGTCCTCCTGTGCCTGAGGCCCAAGTGGCTTTGGGGAGTCTGTGAGGAAGGAGGAGGTATTTAGATGTTAAGAGCAACATAAATGTTCAACAATAGGAGATTCTTACAATAAACCTTTGCATATGCAAATAGAACATCTTAGCCCTTAAAATGTTTTAGAAAAATATTTAATGACAGAAAAATGTTCACAATATGTCAGTTTTAAAAGCAAAGTTATCAAACAGCATAACCTATTTTGTGAAAAATATGTAAATATATATGATTACATATGTAAAACATGGACAGTGTTCTTACAGCAGCTCGGACTGATCCTTGGTTTTCATATTCTTTATATTTGTCTTTGTCATACCAATTTTTCTCCATGAAGCAATATTACATGTTATTTTGTAAAATAAGTGTAATACAATGTATTGTTTAAATAGATTTTCGATGTGAACTGAAGCAAAACAAGTTTTCTAATAACCGAAGCATTTAATTGGGAAACCCCCTTTCTGTGCGTTCCAGTTAAGCTTAAGTTTCTCGTTGCCAAGTGCAAATACTTCAATATCATCCCAAATTTTCTGTTCCCCACCCCGGGCACGCATGTGCGTGGAAATCTGGGAAGATAACGTAGCCTAACAGTGTTTCTTTGCTCACTGTGCGAATTCACAGAGGTACGATACTATAACGTGAAAGGTGCGTATGCCGTGGGTGTAGGAATCTGTGGGGGTAGGTGGAGATGGTGGGGGAATTAGACTGTTTCCTCCTTCTCTTTTGGCCAAACAGTGTAGAAAGTAACTATGGCATTGGTAGCAGCCATTTATTTAACTTCATAGGCCACATGTTGCCAAGCAGAATCAACACACTCACTGAAAAGAGAGATTAAGAATTGTTTACAAAAGTATCTTCCCTTTAAGTCTGAAGAGCTTTGTTCAAGGGTAAGAAGCACCTGAGGTCTAGCTAAACTTTTGAGGCATATGACAGTTGTTTGGATGAAGGAGTGATGGTCTACTTAATAGTAGAATCTTTGGAGCTAGAGAGCCTGATGTTTTTCATTCTGGTGACAGAATTCTGGGTGTGCTCTCCAGCGCTGCTCCGAGCTGTTAGCCACATATAGAGAAATAATTAAAATGGCAAACTCATATAGTGTTTACTGTGTGCTCTACATGTTAGCTCGTTATATAATATTCACAGTCACCCCTGTGATGTCGTGTAGGTCACATTATTATCCCCATTTACATGTGAAGAAACCGAGACTCAGCGAGGCTTAGAAACTTGTCAAAAGTCATATTATCACCATTTCCTAGGGTCTTACACAGGCCACCACTTGTGTCTCAGGATCACTATGCTGAAGCAGCGTGCTGTAAATACTTTATAGATTTTTAACTTTGAGTCTTACACTAATTTTGAGGATTATCAATATGTCCACTTTTCAAATGAGGGAGCTGAGGCTCATTTTAAGAGAACATAAAATGCCTAAAGGAAGAATTGGCAAGTGTGTGGACAGCAGCAGTGTAAGTGACCCCTGCTTCCCTTTCCTCCTGCTCCTTCCATCTTACAGGCCCCCACGATATTATTGTTTCACTCCTTAAAGGTCGGGTCCAAATACAGATTCGAACACTGTCAAAGAAGATGCCTGTGAGTCCCAGAGAAAAGGAACACAGGTCCTCAGAATCAGACAGAAACAGTGGAATTCTGATACTGCCCCTCAATCGCAGTTTGACTTTGTAAGTTTCTAAATTTCTCAAAGCCTCATTTTCCTCATCTGTCAACTGAAGATTACAGTGGCACTTGCATCATATAGTCATGGTAAGGATTACATGAGATCATTCTTACAAAGAATTTAACAAAAGGTATTGAGTAAATAATAACAATAATAATAAGGGGAAGAATAAATGTAGGAAACTCTGGTTTAAACAAATATAACCAAATTTTCATTATGAAACTCCTCTGAGCCTTTAATAGCCAGTGTTGTTGGTGAAGCTGTAAGGGGACAAGGGAGAAGGCAAATGTTCCCAGCCCATTTGAACATTTATTATTTGGGGTGGGGGCATTCATTAAGTCCTGGGCTCTTTAGGAAAGCCTCTCCTAGACAAAACCCTGGTAGAGCTTAAATTACTCAGACAAATTCTGCTAGCAAACAGTATACTTCCATGTCAGAAACTTTGTAGTAGAGGCAAAAATAGTATATTCTAATTCTAATATTTTCAAATGCACATGACATCCCATATGCTAGAAAAACCTAAGGCGTTAGGAAGAGTAGGATATGTTGCCAATAATATTTGATATTAACTAAAATAGAATTGAATCCCTGCACAGAAAGCAAAGCTAGGCTGGGTGAAGCGCAGAAGGAGGGGGCAGAAAGCCTCTCCTAGGAGAACAGGGAAGTGAGAGGAGGTGGGGAGCAGAGGCCAGCTGGATGGATGCATGCAGCATGGACTCTGGGTTGTGGAGGAAGTCAGTCAAGGTGGGAAATGTCCTTGAGAAATCAACAAGGAGGAGGGATCCCAGGGAAGCCAAGCAGAGGGTCATGAATTTGCTGAGCACCACCTTGTTTACCCTTAGCTGTTTCTGTGTAACCAGAGGCAGCGTGTGTGGGAAGTTTTGTCCTACACAAGTGCACTTATTTGCAAGTCAATAGAAACAATACTAGCGAAGGTCAACACTACTTTGAATGATTTGTAAGTTTCTTTAGAAACAAGGTTGTCTGTGTCCCAAGGGCAACTCCCAGGTGATTCCACAGTAGAAATATGGATTCATGTTCTTTACTGTGGAATTGGTATATAGCGGTTACTGAAGCCCAGAAAGATTTCCCGGGGCACCCTGAGGCCATCTCAGCACTACCTCTGGGAAACATTTAGTAGTGAAGTCCAGTGCCTCTCTCCTTCTCATTGGCCTCCACTGGCCTCAACAGAACTCCTCCCAACAACATCCGCTTAGTTTTCCTAGCTGGAAAACTCCAGAACTATTCTTGACTTCTCCATCTCCCAAACCACACATCCAGAGTCATGAAGTACAGTTGATTTAAAAGTCCAATGCAGTATCTTATTTTGTTGTTAAATTATTCAATACATGCATCCTCCTAGAAAAATTGACAAGCAGATGAAAGGATAAAGACGCAGGGAGAAAAATCACTCTCGATCACACTGTTAGTATTTTCTGGGATTTTTTTTTCATGAAATGTTCTATCAGGTTCTGTATAAATCTTTGAATTCAGACTTTTTTTCAAATCTATTCATGACTCTCTTGCTCTCTCATTCACTACCATTTTATTTCAGAACTCTCTTTACCTGAAGTAAAAGTATTTCCTGCCTGGAAAGGCATAAGGGTGGTCCAAACAAGCCTGAGTTCTGCTCTCAGGGAACCCACAAAGCAATATACATCAACTCCCCACTTCTCAACAAGAGGCTCATTCAGTTCATATTCTTCTATACCTTGCTTTCTTCCCTCTTAACATTGTATCTTGGGGATCATTTTATATTAGTTCCTTATTCTTTTTTATATTGCGTATTATTTCCTTGTATCCTTGTGTCATAATATATACCTAGCTCCTCTGGATGGACATTAAGGTGTTCCTAATGTTTGCTACTGCAAACAGTACTACAGTCAACAACGTTATAGGCACATGTCACTTCACACAATGTGGGGGCAGAGACATAAGATAGATTCCTGGAATTAGGGCTTTGGTAGAAATTGCCAGACTGCCCCCCACAGAGGTTTACCAGGTAACATTCCATCAGCAACCCCGAAGAGTGCCAGTTTCCCCACCACCTGGGAGCCCTCTATTCTCTGAAAACCACCCAGTGGCCCAGGGGAATCCCACGGCTGATAAAACCAAAGGAGAAGTGAAGGTGAAGGATTCTTTCCTTGCAGGCCACCAAAGAACTTTTCTTCACGGAGGTCTGGGTTTATTTTTAAGGTCCCTTTATTCCTTAAAGAAAGAAAAAGAAAGAAAAAACGCACTACAATGCTACGATGTAGGTGCCACAAAGAGGAACAGATTTCTTTCCTGTGCTTCCAACTAAACCAACCACTTAAAAAGATACGGGGCGCCTTTCAGGGTTGTTGGAGCAGTAGGGGAACACATAGCTGATCCGCAATCAAATGGCCACTCGGGAGAGCAATCTGTGTGCTCTTACCCACAGAGCAGCCAATTTCAACTGGAACATATGCAGAGCCCATTTGCGGCTTCTTTGTGCGATGGTTACACTCGCCGTCTTAGAGGCTGGGGCAGGTTAGGGGAGAGCGCCCATGTTGTACAACAGTGTATCTGAGCTGCCCTTTATGCCTACCTATTTCTTTCCCTGCTTTCACCCCTTTGTATGTTTTTAATGGGGATAAGTGTGAGATGTGCTGGAGTGCAATCACATTGTGGTCTTAAAAGGATCTCTGATGATAGAAAATATGTCAATTTATTATTTCCCTCGGGACAGAGAAAAAAGTACAAAGGTTCAATGGATGATGAAGATAATACTTGCGCGCTGTATAGCATTTTGCAACAAAAGATTTTAAGGTGATTTTCCTTTAAAAAATATTTTAGTCCCATTTTGTAGGTGGGGAGACAAGAAGATTTCGTAGTAACTAAAATGTCCTGGTGGTGGGACCCTGCATAGAGTCAGCATCTCTGTGATCCTTTCCGGGCTCTGTTCACTCCCTCTAGTGGAATTTGGTTCTTCACATCAGAGTTTTGTGCAGCAGTAGCAAGCACTGCGCTATTGTGCGTGATCTTTTGGGTACCAGAGCCACAGTTTCATCAAATCTTCCACCGGATGGCTAGGTCTGTGACCAGTGCTCTCCCGTACACCTACAGCTATAGTTTTCCTAAAATAACAATTAGCCCCGCAGATCCTGGGCTGCTCTCGAATGCAGGAAGCGTCTGGTGAGGCTCAGCAAGGAGGTGGCGGCTTGTTATTTGTCAAGCAGGGTCATTCATAATGAATCAACAAAGCATTGACAATAGTTTTCTTGTAAACTGAACAAACCTTATAAATGGTGTGTGGTCTCCCCTCCCCCATGAATTAGTTCCTTTGTCCTTAAATGTATGGTTAGCACAGATATTCATTCTGCTCTGCCGGGAGAGCGGCAGTCTAGGGAGGCACCCAGAATGCGCAAGACAAGTCGACATTTTACATGTTGGTCTTCTGTGTTAGAGCTGGGAATATCTCATTTGTACCTTGAAAGTGAGAGGGAAAAAAACATAGGTGGAAAGCATAGAAAACTTTCTAGACTCTCTGAGTGATCAATTTTAGGACACAAATGTGAGAGTTACTTCCTCTCTTTTATGTGTACAAGGATGAAAGGAAATTAAGACAGTAGAAACAGTTTTTAAAATGCTTTGTATGGCTGCTTGAAATTCATTGTATGATTGCCTGTTTTTTAAAATCCCAAATAAGGAAGGCGAAAGTACTTAGAAGGAAACTAATTGCTTTAAGCTTTTCCTCCTCAGTGTATGCTATTCTCTGCTGTTATATAATCTTGGATATTGAGTAACTGAATGAAAGGACCAGTGTCTTACTTAAAGTAAATGGACAAACATCATTTGCTGCTGGCATCTTCTTTGACTCCTGTGGGAGGGGAGGGAAGATATTTCACAGTTAAATTTGCCATAACTTTGAGTTCATAATATCAACCTTTATTATCAAAACCCTGAAACAAAAATTCACAGAATTGAAAGGAGCGAATCTATGTGGAGGGAGGTTTTTAAAATCTTGAAATGTTCAAGTATTGCTGCTTGTCTTTGTAAAAGGCAAATTATGATGGCATAATTTCTGACATGTTGTTACCAGACAGACTGTGTGTTGGAATGTATATTAGGTCAAATTGATAGATTGCTACATGAAAAGAACTACAATATTCAAAGTTGACTTCACAGGTAAAATTATTTACAGAACTATACCACAGTAATAATATCTATTTCATTTCAGATATAATTTTACATAATGGCAAATTTTTATCAAAGTGTATGAATGTGTTTTTTTCTTTTTTAAAAAGAAATGCCAAAACCATTGCTAACACATGAAAACAAGTCAATGATTAAGATCACATAAACCCATGTAATATGTATATTCAATCCAGGATTGTTTTAGGGTCATTGTAGCCATAGAGTTTTCAAATAAATTATTTGAATATAAAAGTAGATTATGTATTTCCCCTGTGGCTGGCCAAATGTCTTTTCAACAAAGGGTAAAATAAGAAGGCTATTTTTTGTGTAAAAGAGTGATCTTTTTAGTCATGCTTGGCTGCCTTTTCAGGACTGTCTCCATTTATAATGAGATATTCTTGAACTCATTTGAACCAGAAAGTTTAGTAAATTTGTGGTACATTTTTACATGAAATATCATGATTTGTTTAAAATGATCAAGGCTATAGCAAAGGGAGAGTCGATTAATGATTGTTTTGATTCCTAGATTATAATTTTGAGCTGACATTTACCTTGGAGAAAATCTAGAATACTGAAAATATATATTTATTTACTTTATTATTTTATACTTCTTGTCAGTTCTAATTTCATCTTATTGTCTACTTCAAGGTATGCTTGCTTTTCAAATCTCAGTTAAATCTCAGCTGACACTGTCATAAAGACTATTATAACAGTAGTCTTTAGAGTCGTATTTTTTCAGGGTTCCTGACATTGAAAGGTGGTGATGGCCCTTCCAGAGTAATGAGGAAAAATGTTTTCTATAAATTACGGCTCTCATTTTAAGTAGATTCAACTTATATGCAAATTTGTAGATGTTAACTTTTTCCTTTTCTTTATGGACATAGTAGAAAATTCTTGAGCATGGAAACACACACACACACACACACACACACACACACTTGGAGTAGTTTAAGGATCTTTTTGAAAACTGAAAGTCAATTTTTGACATGTTCCTTAACATATGAAAACATGTTTATGTTATTCTCTAGTGTTTTAACATTCTCTACCTTTAATTATTTTTCTGATATACTTGAAGGTCATTTAAAAAAACTCTTAGTTGTGTATTTTTTGCAATTACAAGCAGGAAAGTCAGCTAATAAATCTTAACCTGATATCGAAAATCAACTCTGTATTGTACTTATTCCCAATCTTATTTCTCTAATTATACTTTGAAACAGACACAGTACTTGTTTTACATTTGTATTTCTGTCAACCCCCCTACTTTCTCTTTAACTGCTCTGCAACAAATGCCATTTTTTCCCTATTTTTTTTGCCGTTCCCCGATTTTTACAGCAGATGATGTGTCATCTCTCTCCTGAAATTGACCATTCTTTTCAGAAAAGATTTTTTTTTTTTTGGCCTGTCGTGTTACACCGAAAAAGTCACCCAGCTAAAATGAGTTACTTCATTTCTAAATAAAAACAATAGTGTTTTCATGCCTGAACTTATTATTATTCTGAGAATGTACTAATTTGTTACATCCAAGATGACGGTTCGTTGGGTCTGTGAAAAGGGCAGTGTGCCAACTATAGCAGGACGTAAAAGGACCTCTTTCATGGGAAGTAGTGGGACAGAGCGGAGCCCGCAGTTCAGTGGGTATCAGGAGGCGCGCTGCCAGGGGGGTCACCCTAGTATCAGGGTTTCCTGTGTTGGGTTCTGAATCAAGCAAAAACTATGATTTCACTAAATGTCAGCCTGGGCAGCCAAATTTTCAAACCCACTATTGCTCTAAGGAGCAACTGATAAATGTTTTATCCCTGCAGGCACTGGCTGATGTGGCACAAGGGTTTTGAATGTGTGTAGTGCATTATTACTTTTGGCATTAAGCTTAGATAATTGTCTACTTACTCTGAGCCGGTAATAGCAAAATACAAGTGGAGGATATTTTTATAAAGTAAAACTGCAAAATAGATTTATCTATATTACTATGGATTTTTTCTTTTCTATTTTTTTTTTACTACTGTTCTTCTCCCCTATTAAATTTGAATGATAATGAAGTTTGATTCTATACCTTTATTCTGCTCTAAACCAGGGTGGTCTCATAATTTTGTTTTACATGCATGACATTGCTTAAGGTCATTAGTTGTAAATCGTAGTATAAAAAGGCTGAAAATATATTCAGCACTTTGTAGTTTCCGAATACACATTTAAGAGCTGCTATGAAAAGTCGAGACCTACATGGCAGATTTTCTGGCACTGAATGGTCAATTTAGTGATGTAGATTAGTGAATCCAAACAGTAAGTGGAGAGAGACTATAATAATGCTTTGATATATCCCTCTGTTGAAGCATATCCTGGCTGATCCATTTTCTGTTATTGTAATATTTTTCTTTGCCCTATGGCAAAATGCTGTCTACTTTCTTATTTTTTAAGAATATAACCCAGATAAAATGATCGTTTTTTTTTCCCAAAGTAATTATCATGTGCTTTGGTACCACTGAACTAATAAATGAAAAACAGACTTGGATTGATGAATTTTATTTTGTTGTAGTAAAGAACTTTCCTTTGAGGACCTTTGTTTTTTGTTCAACATGTATCTGTGGAGTTTTCTTGTGAGGCAAAGTTTTAATTCATGGACCTTTGTATTTTAAAAGGGAGTGTACTTTAAAGGACATTTAAACAGTAACCAATGATAATGATGATAATGATGCTCTTTTATCTAGATTTTCAAATAGGTCTTACTTAAAATGTGACTGATCTTAACTTGGTGTTTCGAGTCCTATTTCGTTTTTGTAACTCTTCATGTTCCTAGTAAATGAAAACAAGGTCTGCCTTTTGTAATTTCTCACAGATTATGAATTTGATTTTCTTGACAATTTACTTCACAATTAAGGGCTATATGTGTTCTTTTTCATTCCAAATAGAAACTAGCTGAATTTACAATGAAGACGACTGAAAATTGGAATTGTTTAAAAATAAAAACAAAAATACACCGTCATAACAGATTTTAAATGAAGTAGATTATCAAGTGGACTGCTAATTTTGCCTTTCCAAAATGTTGGATATTTAACCCTCAGAATAATTAAATATTTGTAATAAAGCAGTTAATTCAAGCAGTTTATTGCTGTAATTTGCAAAAGTACATTGAGCTGCTTTCTTTTCAGCTCATTGATGGAGGAACAAACATTTCTTTAATAAGACTACAGCACATTCTAATTTTGTTGCAAAAGCTTAGATAAGGATCAGGCCCCCTCTGAATCACTGCATTGACCTATGACATTGAAAGTGCTGAAGCTCTTTGGCAAAAGAAGAGTTAGACAGTCATTATTATGCACAGGACTTTCCAGTTCTAAAGGGGCTCTGTGCTTTCTCTCAGATAGACTTTGTTTGTTGGAAATGAGAACTGTATTTTGGCAGCAAAGGACCAGAACTGAAGCTACTCGCAGGCAGACTCATTATGACATAATCCTTCATTAATCTCATTCTCTATTAATAGATTGTGCAGAAGTTTTGCTTCAGTTGATCATCTTCATCAAGGAGCTATGGAAAAGTATTACCGGTAAAATGCTCACCTCTGGTTTTAAGGCTGCCTGTGTATATTCATCTTTTTATTAGTTGCGAAGATTAATGGTGAAAATAATCTCTTGGATTTTGCTTAGTATACAGATGACATATGAGCACCTAAAAATCTGATGTAACTGGATCTTGGTGTTTTGGGGGTAAAAGTCACCTGGGAAAAAAATATACCATTAACAATAAAAAAGGGAAGGTTTATCAGGCTAAGATTTCCTCTGGTGAGCTAAAGGGGCTCTAGCTGGAGAAGCGTGGGAATAGTGGCTGAACAGTCTGAGTTCCCAGATTGCTTCAGAAAACAAGTTATCACGCAGTACATGTATGTTACTGTTACTGAGCAGATTGGGTTAATCTTGAGAAGCTGAACTTCTTGAGGTGGGTCGAGGGGTGTGTGTGCATCTCCTTCAGAAATAGGTATGTGTGTTTGGTTTTGTCCAAATTAGCTACTCACATCAGAGATTGGAGCTGCAACATTCTGTGGTGTGATTTTCAGCATACCCTTGAACAGTTTTTTGGGATTTATGTAAAAATGTATTTAGAGAGAATAGGTGTGCTTTGCTGGTTTTTGTTTGTTTGTTTGTTTGTTTGTTTTGTCATTTGTTAGGTTTTGTTAAATTTTGTAACACCCTCGGGGTCACTGGTGAGCCAGAAGTTCCCACAGCGGGTCTAGGTCGCTGGCTCAGTCTTCCCAACGCCCTGAGCGCCAGGACCTCCTCCTTCCCCTGACTGTAACTGTGCACCAAGCCTTTGACTTTCTTGGTTGACAAACCCACAATCTCATTGGAAAGTAGAGTTTAAGAACATCAGGAACATCTTTCATCTTTAGTCCACAGAGGTTGAATATTACAAATAAAATACTATCAGTGGGGAGATTATTTGGTTATTTGGTTAAACAATATGTACATTTTCCTAGAGCTGGAAAACCCTCTTCTGTGGGTGGCAGGTGATTATTCCGATAGGAATGTACTCATACTGTTGAGTCATTAATAGAGATCGTGCCCCTATTGAAACTGGCCGACAGCCCCAGATTGATCCCTGATAATAATGCCAGTAATACTTATATTAGAAAATTTGTAGGCTCAGGCTACCAAAAACAAAAGTAGGGAAATATTTTTATATTGCCTTGCATAGATTTGTGAGTTAAATAAAACTCAAGGAAGTTAAAGAAGTTGTCCATAAACATACAAATCATAATGGTTTGATTTGGCTTTTCTTCAGGCCTTCTCATCTCTTAATTTTTTATTTATATTTATAGTAAAGAGAAGTAAGATTTATTGAACAGTTCTTTTAAATGGACCACCTCCCTGGGAAATTTAACATAAATGATCTAAATTAATTTTAGGGTTAATAGTTTATAATTTGTTTACTTTTATTTATTCATTTACTTATTTATTTGTTTACTTATTTATTTATTTTAGAGAGAGAGAGAGAGAGCACATGGGTGAAGAGGGGCAGAGAGAGAGGGAGAGAGAAACCTAAGCAGGCTCTGCACTGTCAGCACAGAGCCCAATGTGGGGCTTCATCCCAAGAACGGTGAGATCATGACCTCAGACAAAACCAAGGGTCGGATGTTTGATTGACTGAGTCACTGAGGCACCCGTAGGGTTAATAGTTTAATTGAAAGGAAATTAGGATAGAACTCTAAGGCAAAAGCCACATTTAGGCTTTAATATTCAAACTGTATTGGAACCTGTGTCTGACACCAGAGAATGTCAGAAGACAGTCTAGTCAAAGCCTGAAAGATCAAACTATGACTGGTTCTTATAGTCTAGTGGCTTTCCTCTTTTCATCAAAAGTGACTTGTGGTGGATGGTAAGCACCAAACGGTGTCTTCACAATAACACATGTTCATCATACTCTTAAGAATTTACCAAATAAAACTTTGAAGCTACCACAACCAAGCCAGAACCTGCAAGCCTGAAAACCCAGTCTATCTCGGGGTTAGCTTTTCAGAAATGTTTGTCCACATTGTCATTTATTTGCTTTAATCTGAAATTTTGATTGGCAGTAATAACATGACATTTAGTTTCTAATTAAAAAGATTCTACACAACAAAAGTATTATTGCATATAAAAAATAAGGATTAGCAAATGTTTAAGAAATTTAAAATTTAATTTAAATTTTAATAAAAATGTGGGTGATAGCAATTTGGCCTTGGCTTTTCTTGCTGAGTTTTCTGGTGTCTGGATATTTTTAAGCCAAAGAACTCCCCATCAGACCCTTTCCAATTGCTCTAAGGCAGAACTCATCCTCCCCTATATCATTTTCCTATTGCTGTGGTAATTGTTACAAACTCAGTGGCTTAACACAGCACAAATTTATTATCTTTTTGATATGGAAGCCAGATGTCTAAAATGAGTCCATAGGGCTGCATTTTTTCAGAGGCTCCAAGGGAGAATCTGTTTTCTTGACCTTTCCAGCTTCCAGAGGCCATGCCCATCCTTTGGCCTGTGACTCCTTCCTCCATCTTCCAATCCATGAAGCAGCAGACCATGTTCACATTTCTTTTTCGCTATCCCACAGCTTCTTGTCACATATCTTCTGTTGGACTCTGACTTCTCCTTCATCCTTCTCATAAGGACCTACCCACATAATCCAGGATAAACTGCCCACTTCATAGCCTTCGCCATCCAAGGTATCATTCACACATTCTAGATATTAGAGTGTAGACATTTGTAAGGACCATGTTTCAGCCTACCATATCCTCTGATCCTTAGGGAGGAATAAGTAACTGTTTTTCATTTCCTCAGGCATGAGATGGTGCTGAGATCAGTGGCTCTCCACCTTGGCTGGGAAGCTTTTCAAAATCCCAGTGGCTAGGGTGTACTCCAGACTGATCACATCAAATCTCTGGGGGTGGCTCACAAAACATCAGATATTTTTAAAGCTCCCCAGTGATTCCAGTGTTCAACCAAGGTGGATGAACCACTCATATAGGTGTTTCCTTTTCTTTTGAAGGCCCTCCTGAGGCACAGTCTGGGTATGTGAAAGTGCCTTCATTTCACCAAACTGACTTTGGAGTTTGTTGAGAAGCAGATGAAAATGTCTAGGAGAATGCATATTTTAATGGCTCAGTTTTTGTTAGTTTAGATTGACTTTAGGGGACTATAGTCAAGAGAACAAGATGAACAACCTATTCCATAATTATCAAGTTCAAGCACTAATGATTTAAATTACATACATCTATAGATGAATCTTCTTTATGCTGAATATGTAAATTAAAAACACTTTCTTTTTAGAATTTTTTCTATAATAGTGTGAATTCAAAATAGCATTTTGCATGCTATTTAGGCTGTAGATCAATGATATTGAATATAACCTAATATTCTGGAAGTTCAATTGGCTTAATGGTGAATTACATGGGTTTGAATATGAAATAATTCTTGCCTCTCTATGATTGCCCTCTTATCTCTTCACCTCGCCACATGGCTGGAAGGATCTGGTGATTAAGAAGGGCTTACTTTGGTTGAAGTCATCATTGATATATAGTCATTGAATCACCAAGACCTTTAGTCATGGCACAATCTTGACTCCTTTTCAGTGTGGAGATGTGTATATATGTACATATATCCCAAGATAATTACTCCTAAAAGGAGAGAGAGAGAGAGAGAGAGAGAGAGAGAGAGAGAGAGAATTGAGATTATTTTTTACTCCATTGGCTGAATATTTGAATTGTTTGTGGGTTTTTTATTGGTTATTTCTACATCTTAAGATTGGAGAAGATCAATTATACACTGAGGTCTATTGAGGAAGCGTTGACATTAACATAAAATGGTCAGTTGGTGTTTGTTTTGATGTTACAAAGACTGCATTTTCCAGATGAGGACATAAAAGTTAAACAACTTCTGCCCTACATCCACATAGGACAGGGAGTGTGGAAAATGTTATCAAATCCACTAAATTACTGGATTGCACAGGGCATTTTCATAGGTCATGGAGTCAATGACTAAAACATTTGAAATCACACTGTCCTCCAGATTTATTCCAAAAGTAGGCTTGATTCTAAGTCATTTGTTAGATTCTGACCAATAATTGAGAAAAAGGGAAATATTTATTAATAATAAATAAATATCAAAATAATAAATAAATAATATTGTGTAGTATACCAAGTTGCTCCTCAATGTTAGGCAAAGGAATGTGTTTATTAGCATTTTTGACAAACACCAAAACCAAAAAAATCCCACACAGGGAAGGCAGTATATCAGTGCATAAATGGGCACTACATAATGTATTTTAAATAAATTACTTCCTTTAATTTAATCCTAATAACTATTTGATATAAATTCAAGTAATAGTCTATTTTACAGATGAGAAAACAGAGATCTACACAGATTAAGTGACTCTGTCAAAACCATATAACTAATAAGGGGCAGACCCATGAGACACACCTGAATGTGATTCTTAATTACCCTGAACCACTTCAGTTGGAGCTGGTGAAGCTTTAACTAATTCTCAAGTGCCGCGAATTCAGTCCAAAGAACTGTGATCCCAGACCAAGAGCACAGAATAAGCACAGACCTTAGGTAGGGATCCTAACTTAAATATGGCCACTTTAATTCAGAAAAGTGTAAACTCAACCAATTCAACCATGTTGGCATAAATTTGGGTATGACTTTGTGGCTAACTTGGTTTGTAGGACGTAATGAGAATAGAATGAGAAATTTGACTACAAAGGTGAGGTCTTTAAACGTTTGATTTTTAATTTGGAATTAGATCATTTGCTTGTTTAAACCATCCTCAAGATGATATTGATTCCTATTCGGATGTGTTCCACTTAAAAAAAAAAAAACTGATGATTTGGCAGTATATTCATTTGTCCCATTTCATTTTTAGCCTATATATAAACTATCTAAATTTTATTTTCATGAATCAGTGTTTCTCAACCTAATTCTTAAATCACAAGGATTAGAATTATCTGGTTGTTAAAAAATATACTTCCTGGATCCCACTTTAGATCATCTGAATCAAACTTTTTAAGGTTAGGGCCTGGGGAAGCTGTCTTTCCTTTTACAACCCCAGCAGGTGATTTGTGGTAGAAATTAAATTCATTTGCCCAAAATTTAGACTCTGAAATCAATGCTCATTATAATGATTTAGAGAGTACAAAGCTCAGGGAAGTAGGACGATGATAATGATACACTCCATGTACAATCTACTCTGAGCACTGTGTACTCTATCTCCTTTTCCTCACCTTAACTTCCTCCTGCCTTTCCTTCGTACATCCAACACCAGCCGACACTTCCACAATGTGCGAGCCACGAGGCCGGCCTTCGATACATGACTGCCTTCAAATAGTTTGGGAGCCTCTGCAGACCTCATCTTCCTGCTCTTGCGTAAGAGAAGTCCGGCTATAAACAAAATTGTTTGATATTGTTAAATCCAGCATTTTCCAAACATATTTACCCACATATTTACATTTTCTTTAAAGAATATCTGTTATCCTGGAGAGCACCCTTAGAAACAGTGGATAAGACAATGACTTTTTTTTTTTTTTGGCATAGTAAACTGCAATCAATATTTGGTGGGCTTCTCTGGTAGTGTATTCATTGCCTTTTAAAACATTGGTTAAAAAGGCAAAAGGTAAAGGACTGCTGATAGATTATCCATGCCCTGAAGCTTTCTTTTAGAACTTGACCTATGCTAAAGGAAATAGAGGTAGTCTTGAATGTGATTATACCAGACTTTAGGTAGGGATCCTAACTTAAATATGGCCACTTTAATTCAGAAAAGTGTAAACTCAACCAATTCAACCATGTTGGCATAAATTTGGGTATGACTCAGTATTATCATCCTGGTTTCTGTCTCATTGTTATTTATTAGTTTGTCTCTATTTGCTTTTAGACATTAAAGCAACATGTGTACTTTACGAACTCACAAATCAAACAGAAGTATATAGAGGCACCTGGATGGCTCAGTTGGTTAAACATCCAACTTTGGTTCAGGTCATGATCTCACAGCTCATGAGTTCAAGCCCCATGTTAGGCTCTGCACTGACACCTCGGAAGCTGGAACCTGTTTTGGATTATGTGTCTACGTCTCTCTCTGCCCCTCCCCAGCTCACGCTCTGTCTCTCTCTCTCTCTTTCAAAAATAAATAAACATTAAAAAAAAACCCAGAAGCATATAAAGTACACCATAAAAACCAAAAGTGACTCCTCATTCCTACCATGTCAGTCCAATTCCTTAGGAATGTTTCTGCATTTCTTTCTATATTTTCTCTATATTGTACTTGTATACATATACACACACAATGTGTGAGGAAATAAATGTATATAATATGCAATAGGTGACATATAAAATAAATATCTAATGTTACATGGCATCATGTATTCTAAGATTGTCTTTTGTCTATTAAATATATTGCCTCAGGTTTCTGAAGTTCCCAAGAAATAAGGCTCTTAGCTTCCTAATATACCTTTCACAGTTTTTACAGTACATTGCCATGCACTATGTAGGTAATAACACTGGGACCTAGTCTTAAAAGGAATTCACAGGGCGCCTGGTGGCTCAGTCGGTTAAGCATCTGACTTCGGCTCAGGTCATGATCTCACAGTTTGTGAGTTAGAGCCCCATGTCGGGCTCTGTGCTGACAGCTCAGAGCCTAGAGCCTGCTTCGGATTCTGTGTCTCCTTCTCTCTCTTCCTCTGCTCATGCTCTCTCTCTCCTTCAAAGATAAATAAACATTAAAAAAAAAAAATTCACATGAGTGAACTGCTTGCCCAAACATCTAGATACCTCTTGGTTCATTAGAAATGTCTCAGCACATTATTAAATGAGGGTGTATTTCCATGCATCTGCTATAGGTACGCCACACAGCTTTCACAACTGAGTTCTACATAAACACATTTCTGCAAATCAAACATTCTTTAAATATGTTAGATGACTATTTAAAGGAAACCTGGTATAAATTCTATTTTACACTTAAGAATCCTATTAAAAACTAAATAATAGCTCCCTAATTGATAAGCCTGAGTAATTTGGGTTTGTATCATTCAAACATGAGGGTTTGTGAACCCCCAAAACAGTAAGATAACAGAGTCTTACTCTTGCAAGGTCTATATGCTTTTCATTTACAAAATCACAATGAAAAAGAAAGGTAAGGCTAAATCATTACATAAAGGAGATGTGTTTTCCACAGCGTCCTTTCTTTCTCCCATTTGCCCCTCCCCGCTGCCTCCTGCTTTGGTGAGTTAGCAAATGGAGGATATTTTTAGTTTATTTCTTTTTTTTTAAAGTTTATTTATTTATTTAGAGAGAGACAGAGTGACAAGTGGGAGAGGAGCACAGAGGATCTGAAGCAGGCTCTGTGCTGAGGACAACCTGATACCAGGCTTGAACTCATAAACTATGAGATCATGACCTGAGCCAAAGGCAGCCACTCAACCAACTGAGCTACTGATACCTCTTTAGTTTAATTCTACAAAACCATTACGTGGTAAGATCTACATTAAAAATATATATATATTCATTTGGAGGAATTAGCTATTATTACATGCAAAGATTGTATTTATACTGCTTTGTAAAATGAGCTTGATCAAAATACTCAGGCAGGGAGGGGCACAGGGGAGCCTCAGTTGGTTAAATGTCTCCTGGTTCTTGAGTTCAAGCCCTGCATCAATCTCTGTGCTGACATCTCAGAACCTGGAGCCTGCTTCAGATTCTGTGCCTCCTTCTCTCTCTCTCTCTCTCTCTCTCTCTCTCAATAATAAATAAACATTAAAACAAGTTTTTTTTTAATGCCCAGGCAGTAAAGAGACTAAGAAACAATCCTCTTCATATCTCACTCCCACCAAGCAGTGTTACTCTCCCCAAAGATCACTACAGTTAATAATATTTTGTGTTTTACTTTCCCTGAAAAAAAATCTATCATAAGCCAGATCTACAACTTTTTTATTATTCCCTGCACCATACCATATATACTATTCTGAACCTTATCTTCTTCACATAGTGGTATACGGTAGAGTTCATCATATTGGCATGTACAGATTTATTTCATTCCTTTTAACAACATTGCATTTTTTATGACAACTATAATTCATTTAATTTTGCCTCTCTTTGAGGGAACTTAGGTTGTTTCTATCTTCTTGCTGGTATAAACAGTGCCATAGTGAATATCCTTAAACTTGTATCTTGGCACAGTTGTGCAAGAATATCAGTGGATAATTTCTAGCAGTGATCTACCTGCATAGATGAAATGGCATGATAATACTCAAGGTTCAAAAGCATATCAAGAAGCAAAAGGGGCACCTGGATGACTCAGTCGATTAAGCATCTGACTCTTGATTTTGGCTTAAATCACGATTTCCCGGAGTCTGCTTGGGATTCTTTCTCTCCAACACCCCCCCCGCCCCTCCACTGATTATGCACACTCTAAATACATACATACATACATACATACATAAATAAATTTAAGATAAAAATGTTTTAAAAGCATACTGTAAAGCAAAAACTCTAATACTGGTGGTGGAAATGCAAATTGGTACAAACTTCCTAAAGGGCAATTTGATTGTGTCTTAACGGAATTGGAAATTCACATATACTTTTATCCAGAAATTTTGATGTCAGAAACTGACCTACCTACCTGAAACCAATATAATGTTATATGTCAATTGTATCTGAATTAAAAAATAAACAACAATATTGACCCTATCACTACATAGGTTCATTTCTTATGGATATAACTTTCATATTACATCTGTGTAGTATAGGATTAAGAATAATAGAACTAGAAGGGATCTTAGAAATCATCTACTCCAATTCCTGAAGTCCAATGAGGTTAAATTACATAGTGAACAGGTGTCAACTGAAGAGTAGTAGAGAAGTTATGCACCAACTACTAGATAATCTAGAAGAAATGAACAATTAGATGCATCGTTTTCCTCTCAAGCCTCTATCTCATTGGCCATTGTCATCACATTGCTATCTCTCTTCCTTGCTGTGTCTGTTTTTGTGTTGTTCTGTTAGCTCTTTATCAAAGGCGTTGCTCTGGAACACTTTTCCCCAGAGGATGGATGCATTCCGTGTGATTGAGGGCAGGGGAAAATAGTAGAGTGAGCAGGGTTGGGGAAGTGAATGAGTGGCCTCACGTCTGTTCTGTAGAGGATGGGTATTAGAAAGGGTCAGGGGTCATGGTGGTGTCCTTAATGACTAGGACAGCTCCTGATCTATAGTGACCTTACTCACTGCAAAAAGAAAAAATATCTACCTGTCATGGGTTTGTAAAACCCACAATATGAGTCATAAATTTCTGTGGCTGGAAATTGATTGATCAGTTAGGCAGATGTTTCATCAAATGATAACCTACTAGAATGTAAATGTAGGTTTTTTAATACTCAACATCTTAATACATGGTATATATAACAAATAGGCATACATACATACAGCAGGACAGGCAATTCAAACAACAAAAAAGGGAATTACTAACAAGAAATGAAATGAAATGTCCATCCTAATTAGAAACAAAATAAAACAATCATATGGTGCTATTTTTCTGTCAGGCAAGTTAGCAAAAAATTTTTTTTCACATAATATTTAATGCTGTTGAGGTTTCCCTGAAATACTCATTGAGGTAGGGGTGGGAGGGCTATGAAAACATAGCTGATAGTATAGACTTGAACCTTAAAATATTTGGTGCCAATAATCTCACAAGGAGGAATTTAGCCTGAGAGCATGTTTCAGAAGAAGGAAGTTGCTATAAGTACTGGGTTGATAGCAACTTTAAAACTAGAGAAATTGGAAGCAGCCTGAACTTAAGTGAATGAGGAATGGTGAGTAAAGATGTGGTAGGTCAAAGAGATGAAACAGTAAATAGATGATGATTTTCAAAGCCATGTATATCATAGTGGATATTATGATATGTCTGTAAAAGCAAGATGTGAAACATACACATGCTGCCATTGGCAAACGGTGTATGTCTGTGTGTGGATGAGTTCTAGAAGGTATAAAAACACACACATGCACACACAAGCACCATACAAAGTAGGCTTTGTATTAGAAAAGGAAATGCAGGTTTCTCTCCATTTGTAGTATTTTATGTGATTAACAATAATAGCAAAATTACACAATAAAAATACCAAAAAAAGGCCTGTAAATATTTTCACTACTTATAAAGCCTTCTTTTGCTCATTCTTGGTTGTTGCCTCCTAGAATGTAAAGAAATGTTTTGATCAGTGCATATATAATGTCAGGGAGACCTTTTCAGAATTTACACACAATTCCAATGTGCTCTCTTCATTCATTTTGCAATAAGAGGATCTTAATGATATAAAAATAGAGTCAAATCAAGTAAGACTTTAAAAATGGTTGCTTTGGGGTGCCTGGGTGGCTCAGTTGGTTAAGCATATGATTTTGGCTCAGGTCATGATTTAACAGTTTGTGAATTCAAGCCCCGTGGGGGGCTCTGTGCTAACAGCCTGGCTCCTGCTTCAGATTCTGTGTCTCCTTCTCTCTCTGCCCCTCGCCTACTCAGGCTCTGTTTTTCTCTCTGTCTCAAAAGTAAATAAACATAAAAAATGTTGTAAAAAATAGTTGCTTTTTACTACTCAGTGATGAGAAAGAATGAAATCTCACCATTTACAACCATGTGGATGGAACTGGAGGGTATTATGCTAAGCAAAATAAGTCAATCAGAGAAAGACAGATATCATATGATTTCACTCATAGGTGGAATTTGAGGAACTTAACACATGACCATAGGGGAAGGGAAAGAAAAATAATATAAAAATGGAGAGGGAGGAAAACTGTAAGAGAGGGTTGCTGGAAACCCATAAGAGAGGAAAATCAAACTGAGGGTGCTGGAAGGGTGATGGGTGGGAAGATGGGATAACTGGGTGATGGGCATGAAGGCCAGCACTTGTGGGGATGAGCACTGGGGATCTTATATAAGTGATGACTCATGGGAATCTACTCCTGAAGGCAAGACTATACTGTATTAGCTAACTTCAGAATGAAAATAAAAATTAATTAATCTACCTTAAAATAAAATTGTATCATTCTACAGCAGGAGAAAAAAATGTTTGCCTTTTTAAAATATGAGAAGATGTACACTCATTCAGTGTTTTAACATTTCCAATAACAGGAAGGTCATTAGTTCAGGAAGTAATATACTCAGCTTATACATTTCCATTTATTATTTCATTCATTATATCTGTGTTAAGCCAATTCTTTGTTTAAAATGAAAAGTCTGAATAGAAGGACATTTCATGCTCATGGAATGAAAGAACAAATATTATTAAAATGTCTATACTACACAAAGCAATCTAAATGTTTAATGCAATCCCTATAAGAATACCAACAGTGTTTTTCATAGAACTAGAACAAACAATTCTAAAATTTGTGTGGAACCACCAAAAACCCTGAATAGCCAAAGCAATCTTGAAAAAGAAAAGTGAAGCAAGAGACATCACAATTCCAACCTTCAAGTTATATTACAAAGCTTTAGTCATCAAAACAGTATGGTACTAGTACAAAAATATACACATAGATCAGTGAAACAGAGTAGAAAACTCATAAATAAGCCCACGACTATATGGCCCATTAAACTTAAAAAAATGTTTATTAATTTTTGAGAGAGAGAAAGAGAAGGCAGGGGAGAGTTAGAGAGAGAGACAAAAAATCCCAAGCAGGATCCACACTGCCAACACAGAGCCAGACGTGGGGCTCAAACTCACAATGATGAGATCATGACCTTAGCTGAAATCAAGAGTCAGATGCTTAACTTACTGAGCCACCCGGGCACCCCTGGTCAATTAATCTTTGACAAAGCAAAAAATAATATCCAGTGGAAAAAAGGACAGTATCTTCAACAAATGGTGTTTGAATAACCGGGCAACAACATGCAAAAGAAGAACTGGACCACTCTCTTACACCACACACAAAAATAAATTCAAGATGGATTAAAGACCTAAATGGGAGACCTGGAACCATAAAAATTCTACAAGAGAACACAGGCAGTAACCTCTTTAATATCAGCCCTAGCATATTTTTCTAGATATGCCTACAAAGGCAAGGGAAACAAAAGCAAAAAAAAAACTATTAGGACTATATCAAAATAAAAATCTTCTGCACAGTGAAGGAGACAATCTGCACAAATAAAAGGCAACCTATGGAATGGAAGACATTTGCAAATGACACATCAGATAAAGCATTAGTATCCAAAATCTATAAAGAACTTATCAAGCTCAACACCCAAAAAAACAATTCAATTAAAAATGTGCAGAAGACATGAACAGACATTTCTTCAAAGAAGACATCCAGATGGCCAACAGACACATGAAAAGATGTTCATCATCACTTACCATCAGGGAAATGCAAATCAAAACAGTATCACCTCAAACCTGTAAGAATGGCTAAAATCAACAACATAAGAAACAACAGGTATTGATAAAGATATGGAGAAAAAGAAATACTTACACACTGTTAATGGGAATGCAAACTGATGCAGTATTGAGGTTTCCCAAAAAGTTAAAAATAGAACTGCCATACAATCCAGCAATCACTAAAGGGCATTTACCCAAAGAATACAAGAGCACTAATTCAAAAGGATACATGCACCCCTATGTTTATAGTAGCATTGTTTACAATAGCCAAGATATGAAAGCATCCCAAATGTCCACTGATTGCTGAATGGATAAAGAATAGATATAGATATATAGATATCGAATAGAATATTATTCAGCCATAAAAAAAGAATGAAATCTTTCCATTTGCAATGGCATGCATGGAGCTAGAGAGCATAATATTAAGTGAAATAAGGCAGAGAAAGACAAATACCATATGATTTTACTCACATGTGGAATTTAAGAAACAAAAATTAGCAAAGGGTAAAAGAGAGAGGAACAAACCAAGAAACAGACTTTTAATTATAGAGAACAAATTTATGGTTATCAGAGGGGATATGGGGCGATGGATTAAACAGGTGATGGGGATTAAGGAGAGTACTTGTCATGATGAGCGCTGGGTGATGCGTGGAAGTGTTGACTCACTGTGTTGTACACCTGAAACTAATATAACCTTGTGTGTTAACCATACTGAAATTAAAATAAAGACTTTAAAAAATGAGCAGCCTAACAGCAACAAGACCAGTTGGGAGGCTTTCCCATTAGTATAGATAAGAGATGATAAAGTCTGAACCAAGTCAGCACAGAGAGAAAATGGAAGAGCAAAGTTAAAACATGTTTAGAAAACTTCAACTAGCCTTAATGACTAAATCCAATCCACATTCAAGGGGAGAAGATTAGTTTCTACCTCTTAATAAAAAGACTAGGGAAGAATTTGTGTCCATCTTTAATTTGCCACCTCTTCCTTCCAACTTCTTTCAATTTGTTTTAAAATCTGAGCTCATCAGAAAGCTCAGACATGTATATTTTTTTCTTTTAATTTTAAATGCTCACTTCTCCTGTGCCAATGAGAGACAATTTTCTTGGTCTTAAGTATTTTTATTTCCTTTTTGAACTAATTTTCTTTAAGATCTGCGTCCACAGAATACTCTAGATCTTGTGTGTTGACTTTTAAAAATCTATTTTTCTGAATTCTAAACAGTGCTTTCTCAAATGTTAATGTGCATACACATCACTAGGTGATCCTGCTAAAGTGCAGCTTCTCCTTCTGTAGGTCTGGGTGGGGCCTGGAATTCTGCAGTTCTAACAAGCTCCCAGATTATGCCGGGTTGCTTAGTCCTAACACCTACTCTGTGCTGCAAGGGTCTAGATTATCCCGTCTAAGCCCAACATTGCTTGCCCCACTTTGCCCCATGATGCTTTGCCAATCATTTCTTCCTTTTGGGACAGAATAAAGTCCAGAATGATATTATTTCCTAAGCTTTTTCAGATGAGGTGATTGGAAATAAGTCAAATCAATAATTTAGCAAATACTGTGCTCTTAGGGAAATACAGATCTAGGTAGCAGAAGTTGTCTATCACAAATATATTTTGACACTGTGTCTAGTTTATACTCTGTAGATATTGGTAAAATTCTTACAGAGTCACGCAGAAGTGGTATGAAGCAGGTATAGTTAGCTTCCTTCTAGAGATGAAGAAACACAGATGGCTAAGTCGCTTCAGGTCAAACAGCTGCTTAAGTATTAAGTGCTGCCTCCCTAATCTGGATCATCAGACTCTGAACTGCACACAATTAAAAGGGGGGAAATACTCTGATGCGGGTTCCTAGGACAAGGATTGCTTATCTACTAATCACACGAATCATATCCCACAAGGCACCCCTAAAGTCTGGGAGAATAAAGCTCGAGCAAGTTTTCTGGGTTCGGAAAAAATAAAACTATGTATTTGGGCATGAGTAAGATCATTCTTGATCAATTTTCTGTCACTAGCCATAAATGAAGTCTTGATAAACACCCCCAGGTCCCCCAAACAGCTTTAGTGACAGGAGTATCTTCAAGTCTTGCCCCTCCCCAGTCCCCAAGAACAGGCTTAGGTGTAGTGATGACATTGTCATGTTGAAGTTGTGTGGAGAGCTTTTCTTCTTTGTTGAACACCAAGAATCAGGTCTAGGGAAAAATCTGTAAGTACTATAATTAACTTCAATTTTAATTTCTGGGTGTCTTTTTTTCTCCTAGCTGCTGCCAAGGTTCTCCTTCAGTCCCATCAGTTAGAGCATTCAGGAAGCTCAGGCCAGACTCCCTTCAGCAATTTTCATGAGGTTTCAGAGCGATGTGCTCAAGCCCATATGGGAAACTTGGAGCCAAACTAAAATATGAGTTGACTGTTTAAAAACAAAAAGTCACCAGTTTCAGGAAGCCTGTTTATATTTCTCAGTTTGGGAGAAACTTTTAGGAAATACATTTTTAATACTTCTTGGTTCTCAAATGCTTTTGGTATACATGTGACCATTAGTTTATTTTCTTTGTAATGTTTTTATTATTATTTTCCTTTCTTTTTATCAGACTGTTCTTTATGTGTGTTGATGCATAGCTCTGTGTGTAATTGTTCAGTTATAAATTGAGAATACCAAAAGAGCCAGAAAATCTTTCTACCTACTCCAATGCTGTTTAAATTAAGGTCCCCACTTCTTTTAAAATCTAATGTAGGTTACTTGGAAGCCACATTTCATATTACCAATTACATTGTTTACCAACAAATTAGTAAGGAACCAAATAGAACAAATGAAATAAAAATAGAATCTATTTCAGAAATTAGGCTTAAGGCATAAGAAAAGGCCTA
The DNA here is from genome assembly GCF_006229205.1 of Suricata suricatta. Taxonomy (NCBI): domain Eukaryota; kingdom Metazoa; phylum Chordata; class Mammalia; order Carnivora; family Herpestidae; genus Suricata; species Suricata suricatta. The sequence goes on along the minus strand of NC_043704.1, from coordinate 84,692,544 downwards.
CTGTGTGACTCATTACAGAGAGAAGACAGGATGAGGGTACTGCTGACTGACCCAAAGACGGGAAGGCATGCAGTTCTGTTCTGGCGCTTACTGAGACATCAGCATGTGCTTGGCATACTAGGTGTTCTGGGGCTCTGAAGCAAACGAGACATGATTTCAGTCTTCAAGATGCTCATAGTCTACATAGGGAGACAGATAAGAACATAAGAAGCAAAGGGTAACACTATGAAAATAACATAGGAAAGAAAGTATCTTTCAATGGAGGTGGAGGAGATTGGAGAAAGCTCATGGAAATGCTTGCATCTGAACCAAAGTTTAAAGGGTGTACAAGAATTCAGTAAACAGGAATGAATGGTAAAGATAGAAAAACTGCTTATGCAGTTGTCATCCGCAGAGGTGCGAAGGGGAAAGGCATGTACAAAGAACGTTGTAAGTATTTGAAAGGTATGTGTGAAGAACTGTAGAATTAGAAGCCAGTAGAGCAAGCCCCCGTTTCTGTAATCTTACCAGTGGCATGTGTCCTTCATGACCAATGCCGCTCGCTTCTGTAAGCACGTGTCCTCTCTGTAAGCCTTCATTTCCCTTGTTGGGCTTCATTGCACTGTGTCTCCTATATATAGTTCCCATCACTTTTCAGGCATGTTTGTATTTTTTTTTATTATTATTTTAAAGAGAACCCTAATAGAGGAGAGTGTGTGTGTGTGTGTGTGTGTGGGGGGGGGGGGGGGGAGAGAGAGAGAGAGAGAGAGAGAGAGAGAGAGAGAGAGAGAGAGAGAGAATATCTTTTTTTTAATGTTTTATTTATTTTTGAGACAAAGAGAGACAGAGTTTGAGGCGGGGAGGGGCGGAGAAAGACAGAGACACAGAATTGGAAGGAGGCTCCAGGCTCTGAGCTATCAGCACAGAGCCTGACATGGGGCTCGAATCCACGACTCTGAGATCATGACCTGATCCAAAATCAAAAGTTAGATGCCCAACCAACTGAGTCACTCTGGCACTCCATATATGTCCATATTCTTTCAAAGTAGCCACTTAAAGATAAGCTTATATATTATGAATACCTGATGGTAGCACAATTTACTTAGATCTTAATGAAAAAGAAATACAAGTCATTGGCAGGTCTTTTTTTTTTTTCTTACACAGTTTACTTTTAATTTTATTACATCGTGTGGTTCATATAGGATGTCTTCATTTCTATTAGGAGAGCTATCAAAAGATCCTGATTGAAAGAAGTCTCTTTAAATCAATTTGACTTGATCTTAAATTGCCGTATTCTGACTTTTCCCTAGGCTCAAGTGTGAGTGTCTATTTTGTTCTATAAACCGTGTCAGGTCCCAATTCAGTATCACTATATTTGCAATAATTTTGCTTTCATCGTCTAAGTAGTATCCATTCCCTGGGCATCAGTTACTTCCAAAGTAATGCAGACATCACAGATTTTTAGGAATGCCAGTCATTCTAAATATTTGCAGCATGCCATATTGTTTAAATTTGTCCCCTTACAGTGCATATCTTAATTATTTAAACCATCAGAAGGTTTTGAAAGGAGACTCTGGACAGGATAGGAATTGAGGGCCATCCTCTGGCCTCTAGAAGTTCCTTCTTGACTCTCCCACTTCAAAATCTTACTGTTGAGAGCAAGAAAATTTTGCATTATTGAAGACAAAAAATTATTTAATTTTTGATAGCTCTCTCTCTAGTTTACATCTATTTACTACATTAAGAGCTAGAAGTCTTCTTTTTCAGGAAAATATATCATCGTTATTTTGTTGGACTCACAAACCATTGTATTTCAAATGACTATATAGTTTAAAGTGACTATTCATGTGCATTTTGAACATATGGAAGGTCACAGATAACTCTTCATCCAAATATTGACCGATAAGGACAGCCAAATTCTGTTTTCGCTTTCACATATAGTCTTTTTCAAAATGTGAAGGCAGTGCATTTTTCTCCTGCCTCCATCTGCTTCCCTCACCCCCTCTTCTTTTGCTCACAGCATGGAGACTAGAGTTACAGCTTAGCCTGTTTTGCTTATGGAACTGTGCCAGAAGCAGTTTTGAAGGTGTTTTAAAAATGAAGACATCTGGCAGCTGGCATACTTACAATTCATTTGCCAAAGACAAGTTGCACACGCTGCTGGAATTTTCAACTGAAGGTCACGCACCAGGTAAAACACAGTCAGGTGGAGCTGGTGCATAAGCAGGCACATGCTGAAAAATTGTTGGCTCTGTGAAGCTGGGTGGGCTAAATCAAGAAGCATGCTTGTTTCTCTGTCCACCCACACCCCCCTCGTCCCAAGTCCCCTTTAAAAGAGGTAAGAGGAAAAAGAATCCAAGCCAGTAAAGCTGACAGTGAATCCCAAGGCTGTGACATGTCAGCAGAAGCCCTGGAAAACAGGCAAGAGAAAAGGGTGCTAAGAGAAACAAATGAAAAGAGAATTTTCCATAGTATTGGACAAACATGTTGCTGTCTGTTGAGTGGTCCAGCTTTTCAGAAAGAAGGAGCCTAAAGGATTATGGGTTTTCAGCTGACTTCATTAATGAATTACTAACAGAACACCAGTGAATGTCCGGTGACTGAAGAGTTACTTGATGTTTGAAATTATTTGGATGGTATTTTGGATTTTCTGTTTTAAAATCTTTTCTTATAATAGGGAGTCCCTAAACACTAGTGTCAGGTCAGCTGCTTGTGTTAGACGAGATGGTGTTTTATGGTTTTAGTTTTGGTTTTCTGCAACAGGAATCTAACAGTAAACACGGGCATTTGTGGGATTAACACTTGACCGAGCAAGGCAAGGGAGAGAGATGGTCTCAGCACATTGACAATCTCTCTCTGACAAGTTTCGGCCCTTTACAGGTCATATGGAATATCTAAGCGATATGTTTATAAAGCAAGAATTAGTGATTATTTGTATTAGAACCTTGGTATATTTCCACGTAACAAATCTGGGGTTTTCTCTTTCTGTTCTTCTAAGTCCAAGTCTTTTGCCTTTATTTTTGTTTTCTGTTCAAAATATTTCATATGGAGATAGTGGTTCATGGAGAAAGAAGGGGATAGTGTTGCAGTTATAATCTTGTTGTTGACGGCGGTTGACCCTCAGCTTATCTCACATGGAGATAGAATTGCTGGCCTTACAGAGGCTGCAAACCTGTGGCCTGCATGCAGGATTTCGTTCCAAAATATATGCATTTGACATACTCACTATCAACCTAGAGAGTGTTGACATTAAAAAAAAATAAGTTGATAGGAGAATCCACATTTTAAAAAATCTGGATTTTCAGTTTCTTTTTAAAAATCAGAAAATCAGGCATCACTGTCCATAGTCTCTCATGAGAATGTCTGCTGGCCCTGCCCCTGCAGATGGCATGGGTGTTCTCAGTCACCAGGGACCTGCCACCCCGGTCTTGCCCCAAGGCTAACTACAGACTGGTGCTTTGTTGCATTCTGGCTGTTATTTTTCTGAAACCAGAGTGAAAAGGAAAGTGAAATCTTTCTTGCATTTTTGCAAAAGTGAGGAAATCAGAGTAGGCCAGCCGGACAAGTTTTTCTAACACCAGACCTACCACATACAGTGATACTACCTCTCTGGGCCCTGCCATCCTTTGAGTTTATTTCCTTTCTGACTTGAAGTACTTCTTCTGCCTACCGCAGGTTCTGTGGGTTTAGATTCAAGGGGTCCAAGCTGCTTCCTGGCCCAAGTGGGATCCCTAAATTTGAATTCCATATCAGAACTGCTGCAACAGTTACAAATGGAAACTTGTTTCAAAAAACAAGTGTGTGTGCGGATAAATACGTGTTTATTATTTATGTGTTTAAATCTGTTATTATTTCTTTATTTCATAGTTTATTGTCAAGTTGGTTTCCATATAACACCCAGTGCTCTTCCCCACAAATGCCCTCCTCCATGTTTATCACCCCCTTCCTATTCTCCCCTCCCCCTTCAGCCCTCAGTTTGTTTTCAGTATTCAAGAGTCTCTCATGGTTTGCCCCCCTCCCTCTCCCTAAGTCTTTTTCCCCCTTCCCCTCCCCATGGTCCTCTGTTAAGTTTCTCCTGTTAGACTTATGAGTAAAAACATGTTATCTGTCCTTCCCTGCCTGACTTATTTCACTTAGCATGACACCTCGAGGTTCATCCACATTGCCATGAATGTCCAAATTTCATTCTTTCTCATTGCCATGTAGTATTCCATTGTATATATAAACCATATCTTCTTGATCAATTCATCAGTTGATGGACATTTAGGCTCTTTCCATGATTTGGCTATTGTTGACAGTGCTGCTATGAACATTGGGGTACATGTCCCCTATGCATCAGCACTTCTGTATCCCTTGGGTAAATCCCCAGCAGGGCTATTGCTGGGTCATAAGGGAGTTTTATTGTTAATTTTCTGAGGAACCTCCACACTGTTTTCCAGAGCAGCTGCACCAGTTTACATTCCCACCAACAGTGTAGGAGGGTGCCCATCTCTCCACATCCTCACCAGCATCTATAGTCTCCTAATTTGTTCATTTTAGCCACTCTGACTGGTGAGAGATGATATCTCAGTGAGGTTTTGATTTGTGTTTCCCTGATGATGAGTGATGCTGAGCATCGTTTCATGTGTCTGTTGGCCATCTGGATGTCCTCTTTGGAGAAGTGTCTGTTCATGTCTTCTGCCCATTTCTTCACTGGATTATTCATTTTTCAGTTGTGGAGTTTGGTGAGTTCCTTATAGATTTTGGATACTATCCCTTTATCCGATATGTCATTACAAATGGAAACTTCTTAAAGATACCCAATATACAGGCCATTCTTGACTTTCAAACACTGTGCAGGGATGGGAGGGCAGGGCACCAGGAGTGAGGAGCCAGGGAGGGGGACAGTTAACTGTTTGATAATATTATGTCACTTAAAAATGTATTTTTGTTCATAAATTTACTCACAGACTGGTATTACCTTTGAGAGATGTTTCTACCATTAGTCCCTGCTTCTTTTACTAAAATTTAGTAATTCCAAAATCTGAAGCCATTTTTCATTTTCCTTCCTTCTTTCCTTCCTTCTTTTCCTCTCCTTCTTTCCCTCTTTCTTCCTCCCTCGTTTCCTTCCTCCCTCTTTCTCTTTCTTTCACTCTTTTTTTCCCCTCTTTCCCTCTATCCCTCCCTCTCCTCTTTCCCTTTCTTTGTTTTTCCTTCCTTCTTCCTTCCTTCCTTCCTTCGTAGAAAACACTCTAAACACGTATAGGGAAAATGGTACCTGGTAGAAATAAAAACATCTGCCTGGTGATTTTAGTGGTCAGAATGAAATCAGTAAAGCAGTTACTACTCTTTTCACAGATCCTTCATTTAGTGTGACTACTCCCTGAGAAGAATTTGGAGTTCTTAGAATTATAAACTATGTGAAGTATTAGCAAACTCTGCCTCATGTAATCTAAACTAAAGACTCAAGAGAGGAACTGTAAATGCTTAGGAATGGGTTTTAGAAAGAATGTTGATGATTTGTCAGCTCTTCATCTTTCTTTTAAAGTGTATTTGTTTTTGTTTGCCAGTAAAGCGCCTGTCAGGTATGGCCTGTGTGAAACCCCTGCTCTTGCTTTAAATTATCATATAAAGCTCTTTATTCAGGCCTTCACATGTTCTGATATCTGAAGCCAATCCTAAGGAGTATTATTTCATTACGGAGTATTGAGACTCTAAAATGACCATGCAAAATAATTTCTACAACAACATTACTTCCCCTTGTGAATCATTTTTGGTTTTTTATTTATACAGAATTTCATTGCTGGGTTAAAGGGAAGCAAAGCATAGTTTGTAGACAGCAAATGTAATCTGCAGCAAGAAGTATCAAAAGGGAGTTAGGAAAGAGAAAAATGTAGATTACTATAAATAAGCGCATTTTCAAGGAATAGTTCCTGCTGCGCATCTGTGTCCGGGTGTTAGTAGCAGAGTGTCAGATACTTCATGTATTCTTTTCATTATTCAAGGTAAAAAATTAAGTAAAGGTACTTTGAAAGTGAAATAAAATAAATTGAAGCACATGAGGAAATCTGCACATAATCCTATAAAAGGCAACCTAAAAATCTGAAAAATGGGTGTCTAGTCACATAGTTTTCAATAGTGGTAATATTCTTAACATTCTCTCAACAAATTTTACTGAGAATACACTATACATAAAGTACTCCAATTGAATTGTAAAACTTACAGCCAAATTCCTCAAAACCCCATTTTTAGTTTATCTTAAAAAATTATTAATATTCATTGACAAATAGAACTAATTCCTGGTTCAATGTTTAGTGAGTTTACCATATTGCAAGAGATGGTTATGTGCTCTTTATTATTATTGCTATTAAAATGTAATGGTAAACCTGAATGGTATGATCTAGGGCTTTTGTTCCATATTTGAGGTTGGGACGCCTGGGTGGCTCCATTGGTTAAATGTCAAATTCTTGATTTTGACTCAGGTCATGATCTCATAGTTGTGAGACTGAGCCCCGTGTTGGGGCTCCAACATGCCCAGCATGGAGCCTGCTTAAGATTCTCTCTCTCTCTGCCCTTCCCCTGCTTGTTTTCTCCCTCATAAATAAATAAATAAATAAATTAATTAATTAATAACAAATTTAGGATCATTCATTCACTCAACCAATACTGAGCAAATGCCATATACTAAATAAGACAGATGCTGGGTCTATTTGGGTCTATTGAAAATAAAACAGACATGGTCATAAACTTTACAGGCTTACTGGAAAGCAAACAGTAAGTAAATTACCACACTTATATGTACTCCAGGAACACACCAAGCATACTCGTGCTTCGGGGCATTTGCACCTGCTATTGCTTGTGCTTGGACTTCCTTCCCCCAGACACCCTCCCTATCTTCAAGTCTTTACTCAGATATCACCTTCTCAGTTGAATGATGCAGAATTCTAAGTCTAGCCAAATGAGCATCAAATTAAGGATAAAATGAAGGCATTTTAAGAAATCTATTCAAAAGGAAATATTCAAGGAAGTACTCAAAGAAAGCAAAAAACATTTTAGGAGAAATACATTAAAATAAGAGAAGAAAAGAAACCAATAGGATATATGGCTAAGTATAAATCCTTACAGTCATGTAAATCTTTTAAACTACTAATAATCTAAAACTAAACTCCAAATGAGTTCAATAAAATTTGAAGGTAAAGCCAATGTCAATGATAGATAGCATATTATGATTCATTTATTAGGGCAGGGTATATCCATTTAAGCACTATGAGTTAAAAAAAATTAATGGCCATCCAACATAGAAAAAGAAATACAATATATAATCTTTCAAATCTCTAGGAAAGGAAAAAGTGGCATGCATTTAAACATACGAGTTTAAAAAAATTAGTGGTCCTCCAATATAGGAAAAGAAATACAATATGTAATTTTTAAATCTCTAGGGAAGGAAAAAAGTGGATAAAACTGAATCAATTCCAAAAAAAGGTAAAGAAAAAACTTATTTTTTGAAAGATAAATTTAAAATATGTAATAGCAGTAGGTAATATGTCTAAACATTTTAATAGTCATAATGAGTATAAAATATTAAATTTCCTATTAAAAGATTGTCCTATTTACTATATTCCAGAGACATTTCCAAAACAAAATTGACACAGGGTAATTAAAATAAAAGGATGGACATAGGTATTTAAGAAGGATGGTGGTTACAAAGAGAAAGACCAGGTAAGGCACTCTTAAAATAGATTAACTCTATTTGGGAGCTAAAACTATTTATTTGGACAAATAGAAAAATTCACATTATAAGCAGAATATTATAAACAGAACAAAGATATAACAATCTATCAAGATACAAAAATTACAAATTTATGTATCTAACCATCCAGCTTTGACACATATGAAATAAAAACTTAGAAATGCAAGTATTATTAAATCCATAATCTTAGTGGAAGAAGTTAATACAATGACTTAGAATTCAATGACTAAAGTAGCAAAAAAGTAATAATAATAGACACAAAAAGTTTTAATGGTACATATAACAAAATATATATGTATACACATATATACCCAACAAATACAAGGATACACATTTATTGCAAATGCAATTATTTGTTTTTTTAATTTACTACATATTATGCTTCCGAGAACAGTCTTCATAAATTTCTAAGAAAAACTGAAATTACAGACATATACTGACATCAACAAAATCAGAAATCAGTAACACACTGATAGCTAGAGATAATCCAATTACTTAGCTAAAGTTTTTAAAAATCTTTTAAATAATTTCTGGGTTAAGAAGAAATAATAAAATATTTACAAGTGAATGATAATGGCACAACATATAAAATATATAGTATGTTCAGAAGTAAATATATAGCAAAAGATTAAAAGAATAGAAATAGCTTCATGAAAAGATAATTTAATATTTAGAACTTTATGTAATTCACGCTGACAGTAAAGGAGGATAGCAATATGTTCATCTTAATACATTTAAAAATTTTAAGTAATAAAATTCAACAACACATATTTTTTGTTAAAATTTTTAGTAAGCTAAGAAGAAGTAAACCTCCACAATTTTATAAGAACATTTATGTCTGCATTTCACAGTACACCAAAATCTGTAAAAAAACCACTAGAAATATTTCCACTAAAGTCAGGAATATGTCTCAGTATTCAAGATTGTACTATCTTAGGCAATACAGTAAGAAATAATAATATATAATAAGACTAATAATATTAAATAAGAAGGAGGAGAAAATTTATGGTATATAAATAATATGATCTACTTTGAAAATCCAAAAGAAATAACTAAAAAAATTATTAGAACTGGTAAACATTCAATGCAGTAACAAGATGTTAAAAAACTCATCATTTCCCTATACACCAATTATAACCACTTAGAAGATATCTTGAATACTATTCACAATTGCAAAAAGGAAAAACCCCCCAATATATATAGGATATTAACTTTAAAATTATGTAAGATTTATATGAAGAAAGTAGCAAAACATTGCTTCAGTGATGAACAGAATGACTCAGTATGGTAAGGCTGGCAATTCTCACATTAATCTCTAATTCAAGATGGTGACAAACAAAACAAAAACTTAAAAGATAATTCTAAAATATATTTGGAGATGAGAACAGTTAAGAAAAATGAAAGTAAAATATCTTCTAAAATCTAAAACCAAAGAAATTAAAAGAGCTTGATATTGGGGGCAAATAGACAAATAAATGGAATAGAATGGAAAATCCAGAAAGCAAATTTAAGATATCATAAAGATTATATTTTAAACCATTAAATACAGGAAAGTAGGCCTTTTTACTGCTTATTTATTTATTTTGAGAGAGTGAAAGTGAGCATGCCCGTATGCAAGCAAGGATGGAGGTGGTGGCAGAGAGAGAGGGAGAGAGAGAACTCCAAACAGACTCTGCACTGTCAGTACAGAGCCCTACACAGGGCTGCAAACTGTAAGATCATGACCTGAGCCAAAATCAAGAGTTGGATACATAAAACTGAGTCACCCAGGTGCCCCTAGAGGAAAACATTTTTATGATTTTGGAGTGGGACAAGCTCTGTTAAGACCAAACCTATATTGCACTGTATGTTGACAAAAATTTAAATTTAAAACAAACACATCTAAAAACAAGACAAAACCTAGAAGCTAAAAAATCAAGTGATTGAGAGTTTTCAATATAGACAATTTAAAACCTGTGTACAACCCTCAAAAATCCAGATAAAGTTGTGACAAGCAACAGATTAGGAGAAAGTATTTATAATATATATAACAAAGGATTATATATGGAAGAGAGCTTCCAGTAACTAACAAGCAAAAGATGAACAATCCAATAGAGAAAAATGGTCAAAGAATATGACCAGGTTATCTTAAAAAGAGGAAAAATACATAATTTGTTAACAAATAAAAATGTGTTCAACCTCAATGTAGTCAGAGAAATTAAAATTAAAAGTGAGATGCAGGGACGCCTGAGTGTCTCAAACAGTTAAGCATCCACCTTTGGCCCAGGTAATGATCTCACATTTCTTGAGTTCAAGCCCGTCACTGGGCTCTGGGCTGTCAGTGTAGAGCCAACTTTGGATCCATTGTCCCTCTGTACCTCTGCTTCTCTCTCTCTCTCTCTTTCTGTCTCAAAAATAAACAAACATTTTCTTAAAAGTGAGATATAATTTTTCGTTTGTCAGATTGGTAATTTTTTAAATTGCTAAATTCTAGTGTTGAGGAGAATGTGAGAAAATAAGTTGTCTCATATCTGATCAGCCAGGACTTCCACTTTAAGATGTCTATGTGGACATTATTGACTGCTAGCTCATCATTTTCTCCCTCGAGAACCCTGATTTCTAGTATTGCCCCTCTATATGCCTCAAGGGAAGCTGACCCAACCCTCAGCTCTAAGGTGGGTTTGGTTAAACCAAAAGTATTCTCAGCCCCTGCTCTCTCAATCAGTGATTGGTCAGAATTCTTGACAATGAGAGGCAAGGAGAATTTTGCTGATAGTTTTAAGGAAAGTCCTTTCTTACTGTAAGGAGAATATCAAGAAATCGAACTTACTTTATCCCGTAAGACTTGAGCAAGGAAGAATATAGCCCAGAAGATCTCCTACCACTGAAATTCCTTTTAGGTGGACTAACAATTTTTCTACCTTGTACCAGATAACGTTTTAGGCTAGGAACAGAGAGTGCATAAAACTGACAAAATTCACTGCTCATGCAACATTCTACTTGGGGAAACAGAAATTAAAAGAATAAATTAATAAAATATATTGTGTGACAAATAATAAAGCAGGGAAAAAGAATGGGAAATTTTGAGATACAATTTAAATAGGATAGTCAGGGAAGACCCTCCTGAAAAGGGGACATTTGAGCAAATTCTTGAAGGATAGAGGGAAGAAGTCATGTTTACATATAACAGGGAAAGATTCCAGAAAGTGGAAAAAGTCCCTGCAAAGGAAAAGAGGCCCAAGTATGCCTGACACTTTCTGGGAAGAGCAAGAAAACATGAGGGGCTAGTTTAGAGTGAGCAAGGAATACAATGGTAGGAAATAAAGTCAGAGAGGTAATAGGGGGCTAGATTTTAGGGGGTCTTGTAGACCATCATAATGGCTTTGGGTTTGGCTGGGGAATTTAATATAGTTGACACACAATTTTACATTAGTTTCAGGTGTACAACATAGTGCTTCAACTTCTCTATACCTTACATTACCCTCACCACAAATGTAGCTACCGTTGGTCACCATACAACATTATTACAGTATCTTTGACTATATTTCCTACACCATACTGTTATTCCCATGACTTACTTATTCCATAACTGAAAACCTATATCTCCCACTCCCCTTCACCAATTTTGCCAACACTCTCTCCCTCTTCTTCTGACAACCTTTAGTCTGCTCTCTATATTTATAGGACCAATTCTGCTTTTTGTTTGATTATTCATTTGTTTTAGTTTTTGGATTCCACATAAGAGTGAAATCATATAATATTTATCTGTTTTAGTCTGACTTATTTCCCTTAGCATAATACACTCTAGGTCCATCCATGTCATTACAAGTGACAAGATCTCATCCTTTTTTATGGCTATAAAATATTCCATAATGTATGTGTGTGTGCATCTACCATATCTTTTATCCATTTGTCTATTGATGGACACTTAGATTGCTTCCATATGTTTGCTATTGTAAATAATGCAAAATATAGGAGTGCATATGTCTTTCTGAATTGGTGTTTTTATATTATTTTATATTATTTGAGGAACCACCATACTGTTTTCTACAATGGCTACACCAATTTACATTCCCACCAACAGTGTGCAAGGGGTGCCCCCTTTTCTCCACATTCTCTCCAACCAACACTTGTTATTTCTTGTGTTTTGATTTTAGCTATTCCAAGAGGTGTAAAGTGATATCTCATTGTGGTTTTGATTGGCATTTCCTTGATGATTAGTGATATTGAGCATCTTTTCATGTGTCTGTTGGCCATCTGGATGTCTTCTTTGGAAAAATGTCTATTCAGGTGTTTGCCATTGTTTAATCTGATTGGGAGTCCTTTGGTATTAAGTTCTTTATATAGTTTGGAAATTAACGTCTTATTGGATATATTATTTGCAAATATCTTCTCCATTCTGTAAGTTGCCTTTTTGTTTCATTGATGGTTTCCTTCTCAGTGCAAAAAGAAGTCTTTTGACATAGTCCCTATAGTTTATATTTTCTTGTTTCCCTTATTTTAAGAGACATCCAGGAAGATGTTACTATGGCAAATGTCAGAAAAATTACTACCTGTGCTCTCTTCTAGGATTTTTTATGGTTTCATCTCTCACATTTAGGTCTTTGATTCATTTACGGTTTATTTTTGTGTGTTATGTTAGGAAATGGTCCAGTTTTATTCTTTTGCATGTAGCTGTCCAGTTTTCCCAGCACCATTTATTGAAAAGACTTTCTTTTTCCCATTGTTTATTCTTGCCTTCTTTGTCATAGATTAATTGATCACATAGGAGTAGGTTTATTTCTGGGCCCTCTATTCTGCTCCATTGATCTATGTGTCTATTCTGGTGCCTGTACCATACTTTTTTGAATACTACAGCTTTGTAGTATATCTTTAAATCTTATACTGTGATACTTCCAACTTCATTCTTTTTTCTCAAGATTGCTTTTGCTATCTTTTGTGATTCCATACAAATTTTAGTATTATTTGTTCTAATTTGGTAAAAAATGCTATTGGTATGTTGATAGGAACTGCATTGAATCTGTAGATCGCTTTGGGTAGTATGGATATTTTAGCAATATTAATTATTCCAGTCCATGAGCATGGGATATCTTTTCATTTGTCCATGTAATCTTCAAATTCTTCCATTATTGTTTTATAGTTTTCACAGTACAGGTCTTTCACATCCTTGGTTATTTCCTAGGTATTTTATTCTTTTTGATGACATTTATAAATAGGATTACATTCTTAATTTCTCTTTCTGATAGTTCATTATTATTTTATAGAAATGCTATCAATTTCTGGGTATTAATTTTATATCCTGCTATTTTACTGAATTCATTGGATTTTTGCTGAGTGAAATTAGAAGCCCTTGGAGGGTTTAGAGCGGTGGAATGGGCTTAGTTCCATTTGAGAAATATAACTCTGGTTGGTGGGTTGGATAGGCTGTGAAGGAACAAGGGCAAAGTAGGGAAAGTAATTAGGAGTTTACTGCAATAATCAAAGGAGAACTGACCATGACTTAGACCAGGATGGTGGCAGTGGGGGGTAGTATAAAATAGTTAAATTCTGGAATATTTCCAATATAAAGTCAACAACATTTGCTGACGGGCAAGATACAAGGTGTGAGAAAAAGAGGAGAATCAAGGAAGGGTGTAAACTTTTGAGCCTAAGCAACTCCTGAGAATGGACTTATTCTTAACTGAGAAAAGAAGCTGGTTTGGAGTAGAGGTAAGGAGAGATCAGAGGTTTGGTTCCGTTTTGTTAAGTGTGATATTTATATCTCAAAGGGAATATGTTAAGTGGGCATTTGGATATTTGAATCTGGTTTTTAGTGGGAACATTGGTTTGGTGGTAAAAATTTGGGAATTGTCAGAATTTATATGTCACTTAAAGCCATGAAATTTGGGATGAGATCACCAAGGCAATGAATAGATAGAAGAGATAGAAGAGATTAAAGTTCTGGGCCACTCTAATGTTCATATTTAGGAAAGCCAGCAGGGAGGAAGAGAAGGAGTAGCCATGAAGATGGGGAAAAAAATCCTGGGAAGCATAGTGTCTTGGAAGCCAAGTAAAGAAAGTTTTTAAGGAGGAGTGAGCAATCAACTCAGTAAAATGCCATTGAGTTAGCATAGCACAATGGCTAACATAAAGGCTCTACAGCCATTTCTGCCGAGTTCAAATCCAGCTCTGCAATTATTTGCTGTGTAACCTCGAAAAAGTCACTACACCTTTCTGTCTTCTTCTCCATCTGTATAAAGGGTATTATAATGGCTCTATTTCATATGGTTTTTGTGAGGCTATGTGTCTAAATTTGTTTAGTACGCTTAGAGTAGTGCCTGGAGTATATAGTAAGTGCCTAATAAATGACAACGATGATTACTATTTTCTATTGTTGGACATTTTTATCATTTTTTCTTCTAGTTTCATTGAGATATAATTAATATACAGCACTATGTATATTTAAGGTGCACAGCACAATTATCTGACTTACATATATTGTGAAATGATTACTACAATGAGTTTAGTTAACCCCCATCATTTCAGACATGTATTAAAATTTTTTAAAAATTTTTTCCTTCTGATGAGGATCTACTTTCTTAGTAACTTTCAAATATATTATACTTAACCAAATATGGTTATTATTATACTTAAGAGTAGCAAGAGTTAGTAAGAGGAGGAAGAATAAGGAAAGGACAGAGACTTGACCAGTGGCTTTGGAAATGTGGAGGTAACTTGTGACGTTGACAAAAAGTAATCTGGGTAGAATGGTGGGGACCAAAGCTTGTTTAAAGTGATGTTATATCCAAAAGAATATGGGAGAAGATGAACTGAAGACAGTAAGTGCAGGAACCCTTTCAAGAAACTTTTCTTTCCAAAGTAAAGGGGGGCAGAGAAATAAGTTGGTAACTATAGGCAGAAGTCTAACAAGAAAGAATTTTTTATTATAAGAGAAATAACAGGTTTCACATACTATATCCACTTTAAATTTACCTTAAATCAGAGGTCAGGTGCAGGAGTCAGTCTGCAGGCTCGCTGGTGATGGGCAGAGAGAGTGTGGTGGTGTGGAACACTATAAAGAGACTGAGCTCTGCTATATCATATCAAATGTATTTATTTGTACTCTCACATACTAGAATGTAAGCTCCAGAAGAGATGGCCCTTGTTTTATTCCTTGCCCTTATCTCTATCACCTTGAACTACTGTTCAAGTAGGCAATCAACATGTATTTGTTAAATGGATGACTATCTCCAATGAAAACTTAAGGCCTCCAAAATTTAAATAAATTGCTTGTCCAGCTCATTATGTCAGAGTTGGATTTAAAACCTGAGTCTCCTGATATCCAGTACAGTGACCATTAGAGTACTAGGAAACCTTGGGCTTCAGAATTCATATCCTGCTCATCAAAGTAGCACAGTATTAAAGAAACTTGTAGAAGTTCCAAAGGCTAAAATGAGGCAGAAAAGAATGGAAATACTTCCCAGATTATCCTAAATCATTACAAACACTATTTTTATTCTGTTAAAAAGTTAAATTTTGTTGATGAGGTGGCTGTTAAATAAAACTTAGAAGCTTGAAAAATCTATAAATGATCTAACAATACTAGTCATTTGTTGCACAGTATGAATGAAAATGAAATTTTAGAAGATTACCACATGTCTTGACCCTCCTTGTATTGCACTCATAGTCTGTGTCTTTTTTAAGGACTACAATTGAAAACTTGAAAATATGATTCCTGGAGGTAAATACATTAAATTATGTTTAGATGCAGCAGATATTTCCACAAACTTATTATTAATATGACTTTTGTGCAATTAAAAATAACCTTGAACTCTTAATGATAAAGAAAAATTTGAGGGTTGATAAAGGAAGATGGGTGGGGGATGGGCTAGATGGGTGATGGGTATTAAGGAGGGCACTAATTGTTATGGATGTTGTATATAAAGGATGAATCACTGAATTCTATTCCTGAAAGCAGCACTGTATGTTAACTAACTAGAATATAAATAAAAATTAAGAAAGAAATACCCTTGAGTGTCTTTATTACTGAGTTTGATAAACCATATCCAACATAGGATTGCAAAATTAAGAGAAGAATTGCGTTTCACTGTAGGGTTTACTTCTAGATGTTTAGGGGCAATGAATCACTCCATCCATATGTAAAACTTATATACAAAGTATGTCTAAAGCAATATAGATGGAGAAATGTAACATGCTTGTATTTGGAATTTGAAAATTGAGTCTCCAATATTGTAGCCATAAAAGAGTCCCTCTTGCTAAGTTTCTAAAAGCATACACTGTGTGATTAGACAAATGGTTTGCCAGAGAATTTTTTGTCATCTTAAAAGTGGCCTTATCTTTTGACCTAGTAATCTTGCTTCAGGAATATTACTCCAGAGAAATAATCGAAAGGAAGGAAAATCTATATGTTTGAAGATGTTCATTGCAGTAGTGTTTATGTAATTAAAGAATTGGGGGGAAAAACATAGATGTCCAACAAAAGAGATTTAATTAAATTAGGGTGTGTCTACTTTGTATAATATATAACCATTAAATGTGTACTATAAAATGCTCACTGTATTAAAATATGTCATTTGTGTATGTCTCATTGAACAGTTCATTCTCCATCAATTCAGCTATTGTCATATACGTAACTGTCTAAATGGTACCTGGCTTAAGGGCAGGGAAAAAGCAGAGAAGTAGCATCTTTTATAAAATTTTGTCTTAAGAATGCTTAATTCTGACATGACACATTGATAAAGACTTTTAGGTTCCCACCTAAGCAATCACCATTTCTCATTCATTGTAACTCGTCTTGAAGCAGAGAAATTTAGCTTATTGATTCTGGGTATTTTGCTAGCCTCTTAAAGTCATTTTGGAATCTTTTTTCAGATGATATGAAGTAACTCTATTTCAGTGCACATCTTTGCTAAAGAAACGTGATTTTCGGCTTTGCAGCCCAAGGATACATTCCATTTATGAATAGGAGTCTTTGTGCAACAAGAGTAAAGTCATCAGCTTCTATGCTATGAAGAAGAAATGTTCATCTCCTAATGTGCATATATGTAAGCCACCTCTTTAAAATCAGCCTCCTTAAATGGCACTGAGTACGCTTCTGTGTATGACACATCAATGTCCATTAATTGCATGAAGAGAACCGAGATTCCAATGGCAAAATCTGTAAAAGTAGATATACAAAGAAAAGTGGAAGCATCTGTTTAATATATACGACATTAGAATTTAATTTTACCTCTGTGATGCTTTTGTGTGGCTGCAGTGTTACAGCAGAGCACATAAGCATAGCCGTGCAGTGTCAGCAGGTGCATGCCACCAAATTACTGCTTTTAATTTGCATATTCATCTGCTAA
Source organism: Suricata suricatta (assembly GCF_006229205.1). NCBI lineage: Eukaryota > Metazoa > Chordata > Mammalia > Carnivora > Herpestidae > Suricata > Suricata suricatta. The sequence continues at coordinate 84,675,510 of NC_043704.1, read as the reverse complement.
GAAGCATGTCATTATCATATCAAAGGGATACTAAGCAACATCTAGCTTGGAGAGATGTGGCATAGTTTCAATAGGAGCAATTAATGCAAGATGAGGACTCTCTTTCTGTCATGTCTCCCAGGGCTAGCTGTAATCGGGCTGATTATTGGATACCAATAAGACCGAGGGCCCAGTTGGCACAGAATAAGAGAAGAACTGGAAAGGGAGCCTGCTCGTCCTCTCCACTATACACTTGATGGCAACGTGATGCTCTGGTCACTCAAAAGAATCCTGTTCTTATTATAGACGCTGTCTATATGCACTCATCTATTTCAGTTGTCATAAAATGACCAGATGTGGTCCAAAATTAGTCGTGTATTTTTTTTTAATGATCTTGTCTTTAGAAAGCATGTAAGGAAATATGAAAGTGACATTAAAATTGGGTTCATAAATATAGGTTTTAGTACTTAGGTAAATTTCATTTGAACAAACAAACATCCTCCTCCTCCTTCAAGCATTTATTAAGCACCTAAGTATATGTCAAGTGCTGAAGATGCAGATACCAACTAGTGACAGTCCCTAATCTCAAAGAACTTGCAGTTGAACAGGGCACAGAGACACATACACCAAACAAAACTTAAATGACATTTTCTTTTTTCTCGTTTGTGAAAATCCATTTTGATATGCCAGCAAGGGCACATGGTATCATCTCTTTTTAGGAATGTCTTTAGTTTAATTTTAGAAATCATCTCACTTTTCCTCTCCTAATGGTAGTAGCTAAAAACAGTGTAAAAATGTGAAATCTTGAATGATGGAACTACAGTAACTCCTTAAATTGTCCTGTTGTTTCTCAATCTTGCATTGCATTGCTTTGGATGCCATGGTATAAGCAAGTGCTTTTAATGAGTGCCGTTAATAGCTTGCTTCCTACAGTGTCTAGGATGATATAGTATACACATACACTTTCATTAATTTATTCAACAAGAAATTTTTGAACACTGTGTACCAGCCACTACTCTAAACACTGGGGATACGGCTGTGAACAAAATGGGCCAGGTGCCTGCCCCGGGGTTTACATTTACACATGTTCCTGTGTGTGACTATATGCACAAGGTACATGCCTAATGTAAAGCTCAATGACATTCATTTAACAAGCATTTAATAAGCACTTAGTGTCACATTAGGGAAATGACAGGGATATAAAGTTCACTTGGAAACTATGAGCCAGCAGTGAGTACAAAAAAAGCTTCCAAATGACCAGTATACTGGAAAGGATTTTTTTTCTCTTTTTAAAAAATTTTTTATTTGAGAGAGAGAGAGAGAGAGCACATGCGAGTGGGGGAGAGGGGCAGCAGAGAGAGAGAGACAGAGAGAGAGAATCTTAAGCAGACTCCATGGTTAGTGCGGGGCCCGACAAAGGCTCAATTCCATGACCGTGGGATCATAATCTGAGCTGAAATCAAGAATTGGACACTCCACTGACTGAGCCATCCAGTTGTCCAGATTTTTTTCTTTTCAATTAACCTTATGCTGAGACTTATGGACTTGGGTTTTGTTTGGTTTTGGTTTGGTTTAAATTGCCTGTTGGTAGAGTTGAAAGAGCTGCTGACTTGGTAAGAAGACGTGGGCTTAAATCCTAGCTGTCTGTGGAAAATACTTAGCTACTAAGAGCTCAGTCTTCTCCCCTGCAAAATGAGGAATTTCATCTATATGCTATCTTGGAATGCTTCTGGGTCTAGGTTTCTAGGATTCTATGAAAAAATGGCTAGCAAGGATCCTACTTCAAATATAGTACATAAAATATTTGAATAGTCTGTAATTATTGAATCCTTCTTTCCTTCAAATAAACTAAAATTATCTGTTATATTTTTAAATATTATTTTTAGGCAAATCTTCAGTAGATGGTAATTATTGATTGTTACCTTCTCAAAAGAGTTGAGTGCATCATATCCATGAAGGTTCACTTATTTCTTTGTTACCAAGAGGAAATGAAAGAAGGAAGGGAGTGAGGGAGGAAAGAAGGAAGCCAAGCTTGGGTAAATGTATGTCACACATATAAGAACATACATGTTACATATGTGTGCATACTTGCCTATGTGTTACATATACACATATGTTTATATTGACAACTTCTTTAAGTTCTATGTTTTTTTCTGTCATAGAAGAATGAGGAAAATATTGCCCTTTGACAGATTCATATTCTGAGTAGTTTATGGCCTCCTTTCTCTAAGTGAAGTGGTAGGTTCCACAAATGCTGGAGTTTTATAGAAAAGTTTACTTAATTCTCCTTTTCTGTTAACAGGAATCAGTTTAAGAATCAATTATGAATTGATTGAATTTATAACTATGCTTATAGCTGTTTATATTATTTGTCACTACTAAGTTAAATATCATTCAATTAGCATCTAATCTAGGCATTTGGATATTTTCAAATTGATTTATTTAAGTCTGCATTCACACAAGGAAGTCTTCAAGATCATTCTGTTGTTTTCCAGATACCCTAATTCAGGTCAAAACCTTAATTAATCTCACACAGAATATCTTTAATCACACACAACTCTGTTGGAGGCATATTTGAAAGGCGGCACCTTTCACAAAGAAATCACATCTTCAACTATGATTCATTTTGTGCCTCCCCATCAGTTTTGAAACAAGTTATTAAACTTCTGAAAAAATTTTTATGTTTATTTATTTTGAGAGAGAGAGAGAGCAAGCCCAGCAGGGGCAGAGAGAGGGAGACCATGAATCCCAAGCAGGCTGTGCATTGTTAGCTCAGAGCCTGATGCGGGGCTCAAACTCAGGAACTGTGAGATCATGACCTGAGCTGAAATCAAGAGTCAGATGCTTAACTGACTGAGCCACCCAGGTGCCCCAAGTTCTCAAACTTCTATATAGCAATTATAGTCCTTGAATAAGTACTAAATTTTTTTAAACTTTTAATAGGTTTTCCACTCATAATTCATGGAAGAATTTTTTTGTGTTACCTGATGTCTTCATGTCTTATAATGGTGATGGAATTTCTCAGCAGGTTCAGTCACAAAACTTTCATGTTTAGCGGCTACTATAGGAAATGAGAACCTCAGTGTTCTCTTAGAAATGATTCAGAGGTACCTGGGTGGCTCAGTTGGTTTAAGCATCCAACTCTTGATTTTGGCTGAGGTCATGATCTTGGGTTTTGTGGGTTTGAGCCCTGCATAGGGCTATGTGCTGACAGTGTGGAGACTTCTTGGGATTCTCTCTCTCTTCCTCTCTCTCTGTCCCCCACACCATGCATGCTCTCTCTATCTCTCTAAATAAATAGACTTAAAAAAAAAGAATGCAAAGTACTCCATCCATAGGTATTTAACTAAAGGACACAAAAATACTGATTTGGAAGGGCACATGCAATCTGATGTTTATAGCACTATTATCAACAATAGCCAAATTATTGAAAGAGCCCAAATGTCCATCGACTGATGAATGGATAAAGAAGATGTGGTATACACACACACACACACACACACACACACACACACACACACACACACACACTGGAATACTACTCAGCCATCAAAAAGAATGAAATCTTGCCATTTGCAACAACATGGATAGAGCTAAAGTGTATTCTGCTAAGTGAAATAAGTCAGTCAGAAAGAGATAATACCTTATGATTTCACTCATATGTGGAATTTAAGGAAAAAAACCAGATGAACATAAGGGAAGGGGGAAAAAGAAAGAAAAGAAAACTCTTAACTATAGAGAACAAACTGAGGGTTGATGGAGGCAGGTGGGTGGGGAATGGGCTAAATCATGGCCCAAATGGGGGATGGGTATTAAGAAGGGCACTTGTGGTGATGAGCACTGGGTGTTGTATGTAAGTGATGAATCACTGAATTCTACTCCCAAAACCAATATTGCACTGTATATTAACCAACCAGAATTTTTTAAAACTTGGAAAAAAACCCCAAGTACTTCATTTACCTTATGTTAAAAATGGGTATTGGTATAACATAAGAGTTTTAGGTTTCTAAGGAAAGATAAAGAAGCTGCTTTTATTTATGTAGATTGTATATGGCACAATGTGTAGTACAATGTAGAACAGGGTAGCTAACTGGTGTTATTGTATACAGTAGAATAAGAAAATGTGGTGTTCTTTGGAAAAAAATAAGCTTTAGTGGTATGATTCAGATGGCTATAAATGACATTTGTTTATCCCCAAAAGAAAATCAGAAAATGAAAAATATGAAGTGATGACTGTAAAAAATTGCTAAGGTTGAAATTGAAGAGAGATTTACTGTTGATAGGGGCGGGGAGATATAAATAGAGGGAGACAAAATTGTGCCATTAATTACATGGGAAAAATGTATCATGAACAAATTTTAACTTCGTAATACCTGAAGAGTAGGTTATATCATACAAAGTCATAGCTAGAAATTCTTGATCCAATTGTGTAATTATGTGTGGTGATGATGTTAACTAGACTTCATGTGGTGATCATTTCACAATATATACATATATAAACCCACTATGTTGTGCACCTGAAACTAATACAGTGTTGTATGTCAATAAAATTCTTGATCCACTTGGGAAGAAATACTTGGCAGAAAGATAAATGAATAGTTAATTAATTATTTAAAACTAACCTAAACCAAGAACAAAATTTGAAACCACCCGCAGACATGTGACAAGGGTGTTTGTACGGTAAAAGAGAAATAAGACTTTCCAGAACAGAAAATTGGTGACACAAATATGTTTTGTTTGGCTGCTTTAAATTTCACACACTTAAAATATCTAGATTTCTTTCTCTTCTTAATAAAAGGAGGAGGAAGGAGAGGGGTGAGCAGGAGGAAGAAGAGGAAGAGGAGAAAGAGTAGAGGAGGAGGAAGGGAAGAAGATATGGAAGTCTATTCCCACATGACAGTTGGCAAGGACGTCCCCTTTAGACTGAGTCTCTCTTGTTTTGCTCTAGTTTCCACCAACCCCTCTCATATTGCACCCAGAGTGGTTACCTACCTGATCACTTGGTGGCTTTTAATATTCAACCCATCTTGTGCTAAGCATTACTCCAGGCCACATTCTTTATATTGGTAATTGTTGAAAATATCCTGAGTGACAGCATAATTCATATTTTAACGACAAAAAGACCAAACCTCTAGGACTTTAGGTAATTTGCACAATTGTTCATGTAAGAAACAACTATCATGCTCTTTATTACCTTTCTCTGTAAATAATATTTTAAGACTAGAAAAGTTGAGGCCATTCTTAAATTTAGCTGCATATGAAGATCACCTGAGAAGCTTTAAAAAAAATGTGTGGGACCCACCCAGGCCACAGAAATCAGATTTTAATGACAGCTGATTTTAATGGACAACTAGGGCTACAAAGCCCTTGGTTTATGCATCAAAAGATGATTTCCTGTTTGTTTTTAATTCTGATTTTTATTAGTTGTGTCTGTGGAGAGACAGGCATTTGGCATTCAAAACAATGTACTTATTGGAAGTTTTACTTTTGAACGTGTGTGTTGTGTTGTATAGCCAATGCATTCACAAACCTCCTAAACTGAGTTTGACTTGACCCAATTCTACATGGAGCTTGAATAGCTGTTTGTCCTGAAACAAAAGTTTCAACCTCGCGTGTGTGAGACCCAGCCAGCCCCCTGAGTGCACTGAACAGTTGTGGGTTGGGATAGGGCTCAAGGGCAAAGCTTGCCCCTTTCTGATGCCTGAGGCTGTTTTGGTCACTACATCAAACCCCGGTTTGACCACTCTGTTAAAAAATAATGAAAATGGTTATTTGATTACTTTTTTTTAAATAAGAAATTAGACTAATGTAACTGACCAAATTATCCCAGGTTTGCATGTACAGACCATCTATAATATCAGCACTATTATTGTATTTTATTGAATTGTTGGTAAAATTCAGTGTGATTTTTCTGTGGATCAATTCAAATATTACTAGGCCTGGAGAAAAGGAGGAAGCAAGTAAGAAACGTAATTATTTACTCATGGTAAAATGTGACACAATTTTCGCTTTAAAATAAACTCCATGCATTATAGATGAGTATTTGTTTTTAGAGGCCTCATTCAGACAGAAAAAAAAAAAAACCTTGCAAATTACTTCCTTCTTTTGGAATATGTCTTTACCAGTAAGTGTACTGGAAATGATTCTACATGAAAGTGGTTTTTGATAGAAAAAGAAGCACCATCTAAAATTAGAACATTTACTTCAGACATGACTTATTTTGATACATCATAAAATTTTGTGAAGAACAATTTTGAAGCATGGCTTAAGATTGCAATATTCTCTAGTGAATAGAGCACTGGATAGTAAATTTCGGAATTTGGGTATTCATCCAAAATTAGAAGCTAAAGAAACGCTGGAGTTTGCCACAATTAAGACATGGGTGTATGGAGGCCTCATATGCCTGCTTTCAACAGGTCACTAGTGTATGTTAAGTAATCACTCAGCATCAGCAGACTCTATTAAAAATTCCCTAAGTCAGCAGATTTTGGCTTATTAATTCTCAAATCATCTTCATAAGTAAGAAAACTAATAAAAACCTATGTTACATATGGAATACATATGAGACAGAGAATATGCTTTGCTGAAGATGAGGTTGAAATTGCATAAAGTTTAGATTGTCGTATTGAGCACAGTGTAGAGCCTGTCTGACATGATAGATAGATATGCATATATATATAATACTTAGAGATATAATGTAGGTTTGAATATGAACATCATGACATCAAATTCTTTGTGATGACATAAGTTTTAGTTAGAATCAAGTTGGCTGTAAACATTAAAAAACAATCTAACTTATAGAATAAACGGGACTTATTAGCTAACATACTGTAAAACCCAGGGGCAGACCTGGCTTCATTCAGTGGCAAATGATGTCATCAGAGCTGTCTCTTGATTTCTGTCTTAGCCTGTCTCTACTTAGCATCATACCACCACTTGCATCATAAGAGTCTAGCAACCCCTCTAGAAACAACTGTTCTTTAATAACTCTAACAAAAAGGATCAGGGCCGAGGCTGCCTGGGTGGCTCAGTTGGTTGAGCCTCCAACTTCGGCTCAGGTCAGATCTCACATTTGTGGGTTCGAGCCCCGTGTTGGGCTCTGTGCTGACAGCTAGCTCAGAGCCTGGAGCCTGCTTCCGGTTCTGTGTCTCCTTCTCTCTCTGCCCCTCCCCTTCTCATGCTCTGTCTCTCTCTGTATCAAAAATAAATAAAAGACTTTAAAAAAAATTAAGAAAAGAAAAAGGGTCAGGGCAGCACCGTGATTTGCCCGGCTTGGGCCACCTGCCTGCCTTGTATCATCACTACAACCTGAGGAACACAGTACTCTGATTGTCTAGGCTTAGGTCTCGGTGGGCCATCAAAGGGCCAGAGTCATTCTGCCTCCCCCAGCAACGTGAAGATGGTCCTGTCCTGGAAAAGAGAGTTCAAGAGAATGTGAAGAAAAATAGTGGCTAGACAAAAACAACATATACCCCACTTCAACACACAAGGCCCTTTGTATCTGGCCCCTGCTTATGAATGTAGCCTTATTAGATTTCATTCCCTATAAATACATTAACTCCAGGCAGACCCAATTACTAGAGTTTCCCGAGTGTTATGTATTTACTCAATGAATTAATGAGCAACTGTATCAATAGAGGTGACTCTTTGCTATGACTGGGTATATGGGAAAACTTGAAGCCTCCTGAATTAACTGAAAATTCCAGATAACTTAAAAATAATTGATGTTGTTCTAAGTGATCATTATTATTCCATAGTGTTGAGTAGATATGAAAGTGGGTTCGTTAATGACGGTCTTATATGATGAGCGTATTATGACTGAGGGCAGGAATCCCACTTTCTTTGCATCCTTCAGAGCACCTGTAATAATGCTTCACGTACTATGTGCTCAGTAAAAGTTCTGAACTGAAATGAATAGTTGAATCCACTTCTCAGGCATGGCTCCTGCTTTCCCATGATGACTTTTTCCTCAGCTATCAAAGGCCATAATTCACGTGTATGTATTTGATGAAGAAACTTTGCTCGAACTAGAAATGTTCTGATGTCATAGTGGTTGTCCAGAGCAGCCTGCATAATAAATGTCATGTTGCCTAGCTTCTACATTAAAGTGGAACACTGGAGTGTTTTAGAAATGTTAAGGTCCATGGATGACAAAGCTCCTACATACAGAGATTTGCCTCTATTTTTTGTAGGCAAATTGGCTCTCCCTGTTTTTCTTTTTTAATGGTTTGGAAATTTTTAGGATAAGAATTTTAGAATCCACCAATTAAAATTTATTCTGTGAACTGTTCTGCTTTAAAGTAGGTCAAATCTGCCATTTACGCTACTATTAATAAGCCATATTAGCATAGTAGTTTATAGGCTATAAGTTGCTCTCACATTCAAAAATTTCATAATTCATATGGAAAATAAAGCCCTCAGAGTTTTAACTGACAGCATTGCCAATAATTGTAATACAATTTCAGACTACATTAATAGAAGTAAAGTATCCTAATAAAGGAGGTGATGATTTCAGTGCAGTCTATACCAGTCAGAAAACATGTGGGGCGTTACGTTCTGCCCTGGGCTTCATCAAGTTTTAAGAGAGACATCGAATGACACAACCAGAGCTTGTCCAAAGGAGAGCAATCCGGAGCATGTGAGATCTGAGGCCAAGTTACATGAGGAACAGGTGAAAGAGATGAAGGGATTTGGTGTCTAAAAAAATTTGAAAAAAATAGCAGTAGCCTTTAAATAGTAATAAGGCTAGCATAGGACGTAAGAATTAAAACTTTCCACATCTTTAGTTAATATACAGAACTAGCACCAAGAGCTGAAAGCTATACATTTCAGGTCAATGTTTTTTAAAAAATCCTTAACACTGCCTACAGGTGTTGTTTTCAAATGACATAAGGGTTTACTGGTCACGGGGAGTGAGGCCTCAAAGTCTACATGATCATTTATTAAGGATATCAGCTCCACAGTGTGTTAGCCATGTGAGTTTGGACAAGTTACCTTACTTCTCTGAGCCTCAGTTTTCTAATCTTGAGAATAGATTTTTAGGATTTCTGTCAGGATTACACGGGGTGATGCAAGTCAGGCCAGCAACACAGTGTCGGCTTATCATATGTGCTCAGTGAAAGGGCAGCATTATTATCAGCAGCTTGAGAAGGGTATCTCTAAACCGTGCAAAACTAACAGAGAAGGATCATAACACCAGGGTTTACCTTCCTTGTTGACCAAAGGTTGGTATGGAAACCTATGTCCTCAAGCTGTGGTACCGTGATTGATTTTAATGATTCTCTTGTCTTAAACTTTATTGGAAGCCATAGCCAAGGTCATTACATTTCGTCAATAATCAAAATTGTTTATGGAATACTTTCCTGACATTGTGGAATGCCATAGAGTATTTTTTAGGCACTTGAGAAGGAGAGTTACTAAGAAAAGGTGGCGGAGATGGAAGAGGGCGGCGTGGAGTCAGGCAGAGGCCATCTTACAGCTCGCAATATGCCTTGTGCATAAGCAATGACTTAGGACACTTCCAATGGAATACAGAGCACAGAAATGCAATATGTAGCCTGAAGACCATAGAATTTGGGGGAACTGAATACATTCAAAATGCAAGCATTTATTAAGCACCATGTCAGCCTTTGAAGAATAAGAGCTGAATATAAAAAAACATAGCAATAACTACAGGAAATTTTCCCTGCCCTAAAGATTTCATACAGTGTAGACTGAGGTATGGAAATATATATACAATCTATCATAAATCCAGACAAAATTTAAACCAAATGCTATGGAAAATAGAATAGGAAGCAGTGAATAGAAAGGAAGTATACTCCAGGTTCAAGGAGTTAGGAAAGTTTTGGCGGAAGTGATATTGGTATTGTTCCTACCTTTCTATACATGGTTAAAAGACCTTGGGAATCGTATGAATCTAGGCAAGATGTGGAAGATCATCAGTCTTCCGGGGATGGAAAACTGCCTAGGGTAGCTTGAACACAGGATGTTGTGGGGAAGGAAGGAGTGGCAGGAGATGAGCCTAAGAAAGTCAAGTATGGTCAGTTGTTAAGAAGTGAAGAACTAGGCTAAGAAGTGGAATTAAAAAAGAATTAGTAGGAGCGCCTGAGTGGCTCAGTCGGTTGAAGGTTTGACTTCAGCTTAGGTCATGACTTCCTTGGTTTGAGACCTGCATCAGGCTCTGTGTTGACAGCTCAGAGCCTGGAGCCTGCTTCGGATTCTGTGTCTTTTTCTCTCTGCCCCTCCCCTGCTCACACTGTCTCTCAAAAGTGAATTACAAAAAAAAACAGTTAAAAGAGGGAGAAATTTCATGAGAACATACTTACTATTATGTATCTTATGGGACCACTGATAACTTCTTTAAACCAGTGAGTAACGAAATATCCCAGAAAGGTTGGTGAACTTGTATTGAGACAATAGATAAAGGTCTGACTGAAATGAGAGAAGATAAAACTTGCAGATACCTAACTGTTCCCAAATGAGAAGTGAAATAATGAAAATTGTGTTTGAGGAAGGTCAGACAATCAGTTGCAAAGGTCACAGGGACCTGTGACCTCTAGGCTCTCTAGGGAGAGCCTAGAAATAAGGAACTGTTCTTTGAAGGGAAGGAGCCTGTATGTGTAAGTGTTCTGGCAAGGGGAGTGGATAGAAAGTACTGGTTAGAAAGCACCATTGAGGATAAGTGGAAGAATTGGTAAAGAAATACGTAGGAAAGGAGAAAAGTGAAAATGAGATATAACTTTGTGCTGTATAACTACGTATACCCAAGAAATGTTATGTTTCAGGCTGGCCTTTTGGTTCTTTTTGGGTCCCCGTAGTCAACCACTGCCCTGCTTAAAACAACACGACCACCAATCATATTATCTTGTGATAACCTGCTTGTTTATTTTCTAGTTTTAGTTCTATCCAATCATAAGGATGTCTTAACCAGAAGTATGTTTCCTGCAGTAATGAAGGCAATTTCTGCATAATGGAACTGATAAAGAATTATTCGTTTCAGCCTAATCAATGATCAATTATTTAGCCTAGTGATAATTAATTTACCCTAGTTATATTTGTCAGGAGTGAAGCAGCAAATAGCCTTTTAACTTTTAAGGCTTTGCAAGCATATCTATAATGTAATCTTTGTTTGCATTTTATTATTTATTTATTTATTTTTATTACAAGTTTTTATTTAAGTTTCAGTTAGCTAACATATAATGTAATATTAGTTTCAGGAGTAGAATTCAGTGGTTCATCACAAATAACACCCCGTGCTCCTCACAACCAGGGCCCTCCTTAATGCACCTCACCCCCTTAGACCATCCCCTGCCCACCTCCCTTCAGGAGCCCTCAGTTTGTTCTTTACAGTCAGGAGTCTGCCTTATGGTTTGCCTCCCTCTTTTTCCCCCCTATCTTCATCTATAATTTTTTATATTTACAGACTGGAGTTATTCTAAAAAGGACTGTGGGACAAGCTTTATCTTGTGTGTGCATGATGACTCCACACAACTTCTAAATTCAAGGAATTGAGGATGCAATTTTCTCTCACTTTATTGTCATAAACTAATTTTTATTTTATTTTATTTTTAAATGCTTATTTAAAACATTTTATTGGGGCACCTGCGTGGTTCAGTCAGATAGGTGCCCGACTTCCACTCAGGTCATGACCTCATGGTTCATGAGTTTGAGCCCTGCATCAGGCTCTGTGCTGACAGCTCAGAGCCTGGAGCCTGCTTTGGTTTCTGTGTCTGCCACTCTCTCTCTCTCTCTCTCTCTCTCTCTGACTCTGTCTCTCTCTGTCTCTCTCTCTCTCTCTCTCTCTTTGTCTCTCAAATGAATAAACATTGAAAAAAATTTAAATAAAAAATAAAACATTGTATTAATAAGGTAAGAAACAGCAAATGTTGGCTAAGATGTGGAGAAAAGGGAACTGTTGGCGGGAATGCAAACCAGTGCAGCTACTGTGGATGACTGTATGATGCTTCCTCAGAAAATTAAAAATAAATCCACCCTATGATCCAGTAATTGCCTTACTGGGTGTTTACCCAAGGAATACAAAAACACTAATTTGAGGGGATACATGCAGCTCCTGTGTTTATTGCAGCATTATTTACAATAGCCAAATTATGGGAGCAGCCCAAGTGCCCATCAATAGATGAGTGGATAAAGAAAATATGATACACACAGGAATATTATTCAGCCATAAAAAGAATGAAATTTTGTCATTTGCAATTAAGCTAGAGAGTATAATGCTTAGTGAAATAAGACAGTCAGAGAAAAACAAATATCATATGATTTCATTTGTATGTGTTATTTACAAAACAAAGCAAACAGGGAAAAAAGAGACAAACCAAGAAACAGACTCAGCTATAGGGAACAAACTAATGGTTACTGGAGAGAAGATGGGTGGGGTTATGGGTAAAATAGATGAAAGGAATTAAGAATACATGTATCTTGATGAGCACTGAGTAATATACAGTATTATTGAATCACTATAATATAGTGATTATACCATATATAATATATAATTATATATAATATATATACTATAATACAGTATATTATATACCTGAAACATATAATAGTCATATGTTATATTCAGTGTATGTTAGCTACACTGAAAGGAAAGGAAGGAAGGGAGCAAAAGAAAGGAAGAAAGGAAAGAAGGAAGAAAGAAAAGAAGGAAGGAAGGAGGGAAGAGGAAAGGGAATGGAAAGCAAGGGAGGGAGGGAGGGAGGGAGGGAGGGAGGGAGGAAGAAAAAACAAAATGAGTGATCAGTCGCCATCTCAGTAACTGGCCCCACTATTCACCCAGTTGCTGAAGCTAAAAACCCTGACGGTCATCTCGGAGTTCTCCCATTCCCTTAGCCTCTATTCAGTCTGTCAGCGAGTCTAGACTGCACTTCCAAAACATATTGTGACTCCATCTCTTTTTCTTCAATTCTACTACTATTACCGTCTTTTGCCTTATTACTCTCCTTAATCTCTCTGCTTCCATCCTTGCCTCCTGCTTCCCAGTCTCCACAGAGAAGTCAAAGTGATCTTTCTAAAACATTGATCAAATCCTATATCTTTATTTCTTATAACTTACTGTAATGCTTCCTAGCTACACATAAAACTGAAACTTCTTTCCATGGCCTACGAAGTCCTGCATTATTCCACTTCGGTTCACCTCACCAACTTCACCTCCTCCCTCTCTTATCTTCTCCACCATTTTCCACCCATACAGGTCCCACTTTTTGTTCTCAGACCCACCAAATCTGTTCTAATCTTGGAATCTTTGCACTGTCTCTTCCTCCTGCCTGGAATATTCTTCTCCCAGATCCCCTCATGGCTCTTCTCATTGCTCATTATTAGCAGTGAAGAGTTGTATCCTCTGGTCACTTACACATCACTTCTCTAACCATCCTCCTTAAAGCGGACGACCCCCACCCCCACAAATATCTGTTACATCCCTTTGTTTGTGTCCTTAATACAAATTTTGAAGCCTTAAATTATCTTGTTATTTACTTATTTATTTACTTACTTATTGTCTGTTTCCTCCACTACGGAGCAGGGAATTGTGTTTCACGTCTATCCACACAGCTTAGCATAGTCACTGGCAGCCTGTCGGTGTACAATAAATGAGTTTTGAATAATATTGATCACCTGTATCATACCTACTAGGTACCAGGCACTTTTCTGGCACTTTACATGTATTAACTTATTTAATTTTTGCAACAATCCTAAAAAATTAGTAATAGTGTTATCATCTTTATTTTACAGTTAGGAAATATATATAATGAAAGGCTAAATAACCTACCCAAAATCATACAACTGTGAAGTGTCAGACCTAGGATGCCAACTCAAAGTCTGACTCTAGAGTCCTTACTTTTAATCTCTACACAGTGCTACTTCTGAAAATGAGTTCAGTGTAGACATCTTCTTGTGTGGAAAAGATAATTTATTAGAGGAGAAAGTACTACAGTGGAGTTTTAATGGACAACAGGGAATAAAGGAGTGAGAAGCATTCAAAGTTGAGCGAAGAGTGTATTCAAATGCATGCATTTTGTAATAGTCATATGTGTATATCTTCCTTGTCATATTTTCATATATCTGAAATTTCAAATAACACTTAGGATGTGGCTACATTCCCTGAATGGTAAGTATATGTTAGTTCTTAACATCTTTTTTTCTGGAAAGAGCTTTGGACAAAAATCCAGAAAAAAACGAGTTCTAATCCCTACTCCAGAATTTTGACTCTCTCTGGCCTCTAAAATGCTCTCTGAACCTTAGTTTCTTTCTGGTAGAATGGGAATGACGATCCTCCATCTCAGGATGCTGACAGTTCTCCAGGAGATTGTGGGAAAGACATGAAACACAAAAGAAACATCATATTCTTTCTTTCATATAGCTTATGTTAGCTTTTTAAAAGTTTTTATTTATTATGAGGGAGCACCAGCAGGAGAGGGGCAGAGAGAGGGGGACAGAGGATCTGAAGCAGGCTCTGCACTGACAGCAGTGAGCCTGATGTGGGGTTTGAACTCAAGAACCCCAAGATCATGACCTGAGCTGAAGTCAGACGTTCAACTGACTGAGCCACCCAGGTGCCGCAGCTGAATTTAGCTTCATAATTCTAATACTTTTCCCACATTTTAAGGCCCAGATCTCTCAATACGGGATTTCCTTTCTTGACTCAGCTTAATCAGACTACTTGACTCTTTTGGGTCATTTAATGAGACCTAATTCTTTACTAATCCTAACACCTACCCTAAACACGTTGCTGAGATTTTGACTGTGATTTTAATCTATAGGTCAATTTGCAGACATCCACAAACGTGCTATACTCTTCCATGAAGTTAGGTCATTTAAAAAGTTTCCCAATTATGCATGAGAGTTTTTCTTAAGATACTGAACATCTTTCCTAAGCATTTAATGATTTTAATGCTATTATATGTGATAACATTAAAAAATTTTTATTTTCTACTTGATTTTTGCTGGTTTATAGAAATACAGTTGATTTTTATATATTGACCTTATATCTGTCACCACCCTAAATATTACTTATTAACACCAATACTTTACCTTTAGGTTATTTTTCATTTTTAATATAATTATTTCATCTGTAAATAATGATTCTTTTATTTTTTCCTTTTTAAACATTATACTTTTTATTTTTCTTTCCTTGTTGCATTTCCTAAGATCTCAAATATACTGTCAAATAGTAATAGTAGACATCCATGGCTCATTCCAAATTTCAGAGAGAAAGCTTTCAAGATTTCGCCATTAACTATCATATCTGCTATAAGTTTTTATGATGGCCCTAATTAGTTTAAGTTCCCTCCTATTTCTGGTTTGTTAAGACTTTTTAAAAAGAATGAGTATTAAATTCTATCAGAAGCTATTTCTGAAACTATTGAATGATCATATGATTTTTTCTTCTAATCATTTTATTAATGTGGTGATTTAAATTAAATGATTTTCAAATGTAAAACCAATCTTGCATTACTGGAAGAAACCCAACTTGCTCATGGTATATTATCCTTTTTAAATATTATTGTATTTGGTCTGCTAATATTTTGTTTAGGATTCTTGCACCTGTGTTCCTGAGACAGAGGTGGGGGAAGAGAAAAAGTGAATACAGAGAAAAGTATTTTCCTATACTTTTATTTTTTATAATATTTTTATTAAGTTTTGGCACCAAGATTATGAAGGCATTATGAAATGAGTTAGGAAGTTTTCCCTTTTTTCTCTCGAGAGGTTTGTGTAATTTGGGGCTTATTTCTTCCTTGAAAGTTTGGTAGAAGCTATCTGAGTTTTAAACTATATATTCAATTTGGGATGTTGGTTACCTTTGGAAAAATAAGACAAGAAAAGGATTGAGATGAGGCATTCAAGGGATTTACTTATTCTAGTAATATTTCGTTACTTCTTAAAAGATCTTATAAAAGTGGAAAATGTATCAACTATGCTTCAGTTTTTCAAAATGCAAAATGTTGACTGAATCGAGGTGTATATCCATATTTTTATAATTTTCCATATTTTATATTAAAATACTTTTATAAGAATAAATGAGTAGAGTTTCCATTATTTGCCTGCCACTGAAGATATTTTATAACTAGTTGTGACCATTATTATTTCAAGAAAGTTTTTTCTTTAGGGATGATTGTGCTCTGAGTTTCCCAGTCTATGTTCTGGAGGGTTCTAATAGATATTCAGTGAGAAAACATGTCTCAAGAAGACATCCTTAATAAGTTGACTCTTAACTGATCACAATATGAATTGGCATATTCTGAAGGACATAGGAAACATTTTTTTAATCCCAAAAACACTTTATTAAGAACATTAACAGATTAATTTCCAACATTCACTTGTCAAATGAAACATTTTTAAAAATCTATTTAACCAAAGCTATTCTGACACCAGATTTTTTTTTCAGTATAATACTCATTGATATCTTATTGAACCCTATTCCATAGCACAGATAAGTGATGATTTGCTCAAATAAACCATGATTATGAAATACACAATTCAATTAATTTATGAGACAAAATCATCTCTTTGTTCAAGCTGAGTCTGATTTCTCAAATGATAAACATGGTTCTTCCAGTCTTTGATGTTGTAGCCACACCTTATGAACCCATTTGTGATACCTTAGTTTAAGGCTTGATGTTCAACTAAAGAATCATTTGTAGTGGAACATGCTCATTCATTCATTTATTCAACAAAGTTTTTTTAAATGTGCCAGATGCTGAATAGCTTTAAACCAATGTTGACCAATTCAACAGTGAGATTATAGAAAATAATTCCTGTCATATTATGTCATGTCAGGTCATGCTCTGAAATTGCAATTTGCAATTTACATGTTTTTTATACTGTGTACCTAACAGAATATTATAGTCATGGTTATTTTTACTGTGTTTATGTTTTTAACTTTTCAACTAGAGTTGTAAGTAAAATTATGCATCACTATTACCATATTGCAGAATCTATGACTATTTACCATTGTTAGTGAGACTGATGCTACCCTTTACATTTTTATGATGTTAGTTAGTATTCTTTTACTTCCACTCAAAGAACACCCTTTAGCATTTCTTGTAAGGCATGACTATGAACTCTTCAGCTTTTGTTTGAAAAAGTCTTTATCTCTCCTTCATTTCTGAAGAATAACTTTGCCAGGCATAGTATTCTTGGTTTACAATTTTATTCTTTTAATATTTTTAATATGTCATCCCATTCACTCCTGGCCTGAAATGTTTGTGTTGAGTAATCCACTGATAGTCTTGTGGGGGTTCCCTTCTATGTAACTTCTCTTTTTCTCTTACTGCTTTAACATTTTTTTTTTTTTTTGTCATTGACTTTTGACAATTTAATTATATTGTGTCTTGGTGTAGCCCTATTTGGATTCAACCTATTTGGAGTTTTTTGGGCCTCATATATCTGGATATCCATTTTTCTTGCCAGGTTCAGGAATTTTTTTAGCCATTATTGCTTTAAATATACTTTCTGACTCCTCTTTCTCTTCTTCTGTTATTTCCATATTTTTGAAAACTTATTTTGTGAATATTGTGGGGTTTTTTTATGGTATCTGTAAGTTTCATAGGTGTTCTTCATTCTTTTTCTTTTTGTTTCTCTGACTAGATAATTTCTAATGTCTTATCCTCCAGGTCATTGACTCTTTTTTCTGCATGGTCAAGTCTGCTTTTGAAACTTGAATTCTTCAGTGAAGGTATTGTTTTTGTTTTTGTTTCTTACCTTTAGGATTGTACATTTTTTGATAGTTTCTACTGATTTGTTGATCTTCTCATTTTGTTCATGCATTGTTTCCCTAATTTCATTTAGTTGCCTATGTGGCTTTATAGTTCATTAAACCTAGGTGATTTATTCTAAATTCTTTGTCTGATAGTTCACAGGTCTCCGTTTCTTTAAATCAGTTATTACAGCATTATTAGTCTCCTGTGTGTCATATTTACCTGGGTTTTCATAATTCTTGATTTCTTACACTGGTATCTGTACAATTGAGTAATTGATTCCTTTTCTAGGCTTGAGAGTTTTGCTTTGGCAGAAAATGATTTTTACCAGTCAACTCAATTTGGGTTTCTGGGTGTGTCTCCTGGTAATATCCTTCAGCAGTAAGGTCTGCTATTATGGACTATTTTGAGGGAGAGGCAACAGCTCATGCTCTGCTGTTTGGGTGGGGGGAGGTGCTACTGACTAATAATAGTGACATGGGACTGTGGCTTGGTGCCCTACCCAAGTGAAGTGGGATGGTCTCTGCAGTTATCTGGATCCTCTAGTAAGGCTTACCAGATGGTCAGGACTGGGTACCAATATTTAGTTATAGATGGGGCTATGAATTAGCTTCCTTCCCTGGTGTGACATCAGGACAGGACCCAGGGCTTATATGGCTCTTTGTTTGGAGATCTTAATCAGGTCAGAGTGTTTACTGAATGTTCTGATCAGGTGAGACCACTGGCTTTGCTCTACAGACAGGGAAAGTCATGAACTATGCTCTCTGTTCAAGCGGCCTGTAAGCAGGGCTTGTTGGGTGGGCTATGCAGTTTTCTATGTGCTTTGGTTCCCTGGTCAGGCAGGCTGGAGGCTGTATTCAGTAATGAGTGGGGCTACAAATTATTTTCCCTGCCTGGGCACAGTGGGAAAAGCAGCTGTAAAACCAGTAAAGTTCTGTGTTGTCTTAACTAAAGCAAACTATGCTCCAAGTACTTTGGCTGAACAGGTCCATTAGCTTTGCTCTGCCAACTATCAGTTCTACCTGTTCTTGTCTTGTGTCAAGCACCACTATGCTGCATTTTCCAGGTGTCTTCACCAGCTCTTTAGGTTCCACAACTAGTGGATGGAGCATGTCCGCTCCCTTGACTGGGCGGGAAAGGGAGGAGCCACTGTAGGCAATTCTCAATTTCCCCAACGTTTTAGAAGGGCCAGAAGCCACCCTCAGCATGTAGATTAATCCCTCTGCCTATCCAGAAGGTAATCAGCTATGCCTGCACATATCAACTTGAGCATTGCAGGGCTGCACAGCTTGCAGGGCCTCTTGCCAGCCCCTCTGGTCAGATGTGATAGGGAGACACTCTCCACAGGTCATGGGGCTATGACTCAGCTTCTCTCTGGACATGTGCAAACCATGCTCTAGGGCGGGCAGAATTCCTCATACAGGAGTCTGAATCAAGTAGATCTGCACTCCACTGACTTCCCTGGTCAGAATACACCACTGACTTGGTTTTACAGGTGAGCAAAGTTGCTGGTTGTGATTATTACTTGAGCATTGCATGTATGAACTTGATATGCCAAGATTTGCGTGCCAATTGTTGCAAGCCCCTTCTCTGTCACAATCAGATTCCCACAAGTTGAGCCCTGAAGATTCCACTGCAATCCCTATGGGGCAATATCACACATAGTGTGATCTACAAAGTGATCCACAATGCTAGGGAAAGGGTTGTCCCCCTGAAGTTCTCTTCTCCCACTAGAGGATCTGGAGGTGCAAGAAAGACCTCTCTGCTGTGCTGCACTGGGGAGGGGCAGTGCAGCCAGTGTGTAACTGCTTTTCTTACTCTTCTAATGCAGTCAGTCTTGGTCTCTGTGCTTAGGGTACCAGGGGATTGCTTCAGCCTGATCCCCATGTTCTATGATTCTCTCAGTGGTGTCTTGTTCTTGAATAGTTGTTAGTTGTTCTTGGGAGGGGGAAGGAAGTCAAGAATAATCCATGTCAACATCTTGGTGACATCACCCCCCCCTAAAATTTTTATGGCTATATGACACAAACTCAATTCTGGAGGGGGAGAAAACAGATTTAAAATATTCTTTATTCCACTCTTCTGTAAGCTGCTTGAAAGGAGGGCAAGTCTTATTCATAGTTCTTGACATTAGTGTCCTAAGTAGGACCTAAATAAATGCTAGATGAAGGAACGAACGAATTAATGATGAAATGGGGGATGTTCTGGCCTGACCGAATGTAATTAGCCATAGGGCATGAGAAAGAACAATCTCTCTGAACCAGTCTACAAGAACAATTTAGGACTCTGCCCTGAAGATTCAAGATCTGCCTTTCTAATAGAAGGAACATAAAAGAGATTAACCTTTCTGCTATGTGACTACAGACCAATTGGTACAGCTTGCCTTATATCACTGCCATAGAAGAACAGAGATAATGAAAAACCCTCACCAAGTTATATGTGTGTTTTAGAAGACTGATTAAATTAAGACCCCATTAAATAATCTTTTACCACCGCCAGGGTCTCTGTATTATGCTATCAATCCAAAGAGAACCCATGGAAACTGCAAATTATAGAGAGAGCTCTCTCTGAACCTATAGTAACTTTAAAAGGAGGTGGAGAAAAGTAACCTTTGAAAAGTGGCTTTCTGACAATTTTGTGTGGGAGAAAAAAAGTTACAAAAATGTAAAAACATAGCTATCTTCCATATTTTCTGTAGCTTAAGAATAAAACTTTCCACCCCTCATTTCAAAATGTTAATTCCTGCCTTCTTTAGCTACTGAGGGAACCATTTTTCTATTTTGAGACTTTGAAGAATTAAAAGGTCATTAAATTTGGGGGCAGCAGAAAATCCTAAGAAATAGTTTAATTTTAAGAACTAAGGATTCAAGTACGATTAATAGCCCATTCTTTTTATTTTATTTTAACTGTTTTGCTGTAACATTTTAAAGAATAATTCTACAATAGTCAATCACTCACAATTACATCAGTTCAACCAGGAATTATTCTCTTTTCCTTTCCAACTTGTGATTGTCTCACAGTTACCAACACATAAATGAAGTTAATATCCTAGTCCTGTTGATGTCATTCTGGGTTTTCTTGTCAACTGTCATGAAAAATTTTGTCATTAGGCAAGTTGGTAGATGCCTACTGCCAAGTTCTCTTGCCTCATTAGACCAATTTCATAAGCCTTTCTGACTCTATTTGGTAGGAATGGAATCCAGACACCCATGTCTGAAATTAAATTCTCCCAGCAGTTACACCTCAAACATCTCTTTTCTTTTCTTTTCTTTTCTTTTTTTTTTTTTTATCTTGGCTATGGTATGAGTCAAGTTGGATTGGAAGAAAATGGACTGCTCAGCTTTTAAACTTGCCATTCTCCATGGAGCATGCATATGGTCTCCAAGATTTGAACAATTCCTGGGAACGGGATTCAGTCCCTCATCCTGCCTAAGCTCAGTAGCGCTACAATGGGGAAAATGGCCTTTTTTTTTTCTTGCTAATACATCTTCGATATATATGCACTGTGTCTAGATCCACTTACAAGTAGTTGCTATGTCAGTTGTTTGACTGCCCTTGCAAATCAATCAAAGGACCTACCATTTCTCTGTAGCAAAATAAATGATTTCTTAGTGCTGGACATTTCCTTGATACAATATTCTTTACAAGCATGCATTCTATAAATCAAAAGTATGGTAAACACAAAATACACCGAGTGTGCTTTTCTTCCAATAACCAAATAAGCAAGGATTATTTATTCATTTATTTGTTTGCATATTTACACTCACAGTTTTGTTTGGGGACATGTCAAGTAAGAGATTAGAAGGCAATTTTCACACAAAAGTCCCCAAAGAAACATGATGTTATTCTGTGGAAGTTATTTGATTGTTCTTCATAGTCTTTTCCTTTCAATTGGCATTTAGAGCACCAGCCACACAAGCTGCTC
This sequence comes from Suricata suricatta, assembly GCF_006229205.1. Classification (NCBI taxonomy): domain Eukaryota; kingdom Metazoa; phylum Chordata; class Mammalia; order Carnivora; family Herpestidae; genus Suricata; species Suricata suricatta. Next base: position 84,653,895 of record NC_043704.1, on the reverse strand, counting down.
CGTACCTTCCCGCATGATACCATTTCTTCCTGCTCTCCTTATCTGTACCTGCGAGGATGCACAGCTTTCTCTTTTTTCTTTCTTGTGGGTTTGTGCAGTTTCTTGATGTTTGTGACAGGCCACGATAGGGGAAGCTTTTATCACCGTGGGGTTTGGAGGCCTCAGTAAATTGAAAATTGCAAATGAAATCCACTGGGCTTGAATTCATCAGCTATTATGTCAGATGACCTTTGGCAGCTGCTGATAAAAATGAGAGAATGTTAGCTCTGATCCAATTTTCAGCACTAACCATTCCTTTTCAAATCCATTCACAGTCAGGCAGCAGACACATGGGAAGTGAAAATGATAGGGTTTCAAGAGAACGGCATTGTGTTGCAGATTAAGATTTTCTCCCCCTATTTCTAGAGGTCGGCCCCCAGGCCCCTGTCTGGTATCTACCTATTGTCCAATCAGTTTCAATATCTGCTTCAGAGGACATGTTAGCCATCCTTACAGATAAGTGCTTACAGGAGAGAATGTTGGACTTAATAGTTTTGCTTAGGAGGCATCAAGGGTCGCAGTGTAGCAATATTGACTGGCACATGTTAGTTTAATCTGACATTCTAAGGAATGTGACACTAGATTCTTTTAGAGTTGTTGATCTCTAGGTAATTTTTGTTACCAGCTCTGGTTTTATAAAATTTATATTTTGCACAACTATTTATATTCATGAGTCCGGAGATATTCTAAAATGCCTGTCATAGCCAAGCAAAGGAAGCCTAAGCTTGTCTAAATGAGGTACAGAAGCCAAAATTATAAAACTGGGAACCAAATAACTTGTGTGTATTCTGTTCTTGTAATCCAGTTAAACATGAATGCTATCAATAGTATTTTAAGAGCCAGATTATACTGAAATAAATGAGTTTCTACCAACTGGTAGGTTCCTCAATAAAAGTAATAGATTTTTATCATGCAAGGGGTAAAAATTAGCCTTCTTTTCCATTGAGGTAGCATGAAACAACAAAATAACACTACGGATAGTTGAGTCATCAGTATGATTTCCCCACCTATGAAACACAGAAGCCTTCTAAAAATAAAGAAAACTGAAATTAATCATTTTCCCCTCACTTGACTGTTCTGAAAAGACAAATAATTTCTCCTCTGTCCTTTGAGTTCATTGAGGGGACACTCCAAACAGATGTGAGGTCAAAACGCATCAGATGATGGAAACCCGTGTATCATTTTTAAGCGCTTTTTAAAAAAACTAACTGAAAAATACTAAACCTGTGTTTATATGGGTTTTCTTGATATGCAGATTCTTACTTTCATGCTTTCCCTGGACACTCTAATGGCTGACACTATATGAAAATAGGTGATTATATGGTAATCGTTTTGCGAGACGGCGTAGATGGCCGTCTTTGGAGGAAGAATATGGGGTGTAAGTTTCCTCATAAGAAAACCTAAGAAGTGCATATGTTTCTAGAGAATGTATCTGATGTATATTACCCATATAGTATATCTTATTTTTGAAAAGTAATTATTTACTTCAAAAAGTAAAAATTTAAAAAGGTGGTTCCCCCCCCCCACCTTTTCCTGGTATTGTTAAGCCCTTTTAAGAGAAGACAGTTATTTGCTATTTAATGAGCATATATAAATAAAATGCCAGTGATGGTGTCCAAAAACAAACATTCACATTAAAAGTCAATTATTGAATAATATTTTAAAGGACTCAAAGTCAAGTTGTAAGCAATGATTGAATCTAAAATTAAGTGGGACCACCCAGCCAAAAGATATGGATTCGGTATGTTTGTGGCTGCCTTTGATTTCCTCAGATTATTGATCTTTTAAACTTTTTTTTTAAACCAATGAAGGCACACATTTTGGACCCTCATAGATAAAGAATAAAGCATGCTAACATGACTTTCTGGTCCTACACACCTCTATCCATTTGTACCCCAGGGAAGTGATGATGTGACTGGTTCTATAAAAACAGAACTACATCCTTGTGTGATTTAGCCAAACCACCCTCAGACAGAGCAGACAACAGCTCTTATCAAAAGGCTAAAGTCTGCCGCTTTACAAGTTTATCAATGGCTGCAGTCACACATCGCCCATTTCATCCATATTCATGTGGCAGCACTTGCTTCTCCTAGTTACAGTTTCCTCACACCTCTACCCCCTTTAGGTTTTGCAATGATACTGTCACTACTTACAAAAAAAGAGGCAAATGATTTAATAATGAGTATGTTCTTAGGGGACTGCAACTATGATAGGTCCAAGCCATCCAGCTTGGACCCAGTGAGCTAACAGGAATCTGCCAGAAAAAACAGCATCACCCACACTTGGCTGGGCCCTAGGACCTGGCTTTCAGCCACTGTGATCTGCATGCTCAGATAGATGGAGCAATTAGATAGGCCTGTTAAGTCTTATGTCTTCATTATTGATTTATAGTATGAACTCAGCATGATTATTGAACCATGATTCAGCCAGTGAAACAAATGAGTCATTGATCTTTACATAGGCTTATATTTCCAATTTATATTTGGGGAGGAAAAACATGGATATACCATTATTTCTGGTACTTTGTTCAAAGGCTTGAACAGAGAGTTGGGTAATTCATTGTTCCCACCTTCTGACCTTTCATTGTCATTCCTCCTATAAAAACACAATCCAATAGAACTTTCTGTTGTGATGGAAATCTTCTACTCTATCCTGTCCAATACAGTAGCCACTAGCCACATGTGGCTACTAAGTATTTGAATGTGCCTAGTGTGACTGAGGAGCTGTATTTTTATTTTATTTTATTTTCATTGAAATTTAAATTGCCCCATGTGGCTGGTGGCTATCATATTGGACAGTGCAGCAGCTTGATAGCTGCTAAACTTTTCTCTTCTTTCTATAAATAGCACTTGTTGAAATTTTACCTGTTTTTCAAGACCCTGCTTAAATACTGCCCTTTTATAAGCCATTATTGATTCTCCAACCTCAACATTCCCCCATCTGTCTCTTAATACTTATAATTTTGTACCTCTGATTGATTTCTGCCCCGTAGTGTAATTATCTGCTCTACTCTACTACAAACTGCTTGAGGACAAGAGTTGTGTCCACCCAATGACAGGCTGTCTACCACAAATATTTGAGGAATTACACTGAGTTGTAGATTTTATTGGGGGAGGAGTTATTATTTTTTTAATACATACTCATTAGTGAGGCACTGACATTTTTCATGCCATCTTTTTGAAATGAATTTAGGAAAAGCTGTATTATTTTCCTCTCTTGATTTATCTATTAGCACTGAGGTAGGAATACAAAACAAAATTGTTGTATTTTCTCCTCATCTTCATAGACAACAGCACAATGCTGTACATACAGGAAGAACTCAGTAAATACTTCTTGAATCAGTGTACAAATGACTGAGAATTATTACCCAATTTTCTAATAACTTTTAAGTCCCTGAATCAAGGAAATATGTTTATATTGGCTTCTAATGTTAGAAAAATTCTTTATAGAACATTCACATAAATTTTTACTCAGAAATAAACTCTAGAAACTGATTTATACCTTAGTCGTGGTAGTAGTTACACAACTGTCTGTGCTTGTCAAAACTCAGAACTGCACACTTTAAGAAGGTGAATTTTCTACATACAAATTTTTTATGATGAATAAAAATACTGTGTACTTTAGTCATGCTTATACTTTTAAGTAGCTGTTTAGCATTGGAGCACTAAATCAGTGATTTTATATAATGTATAATACTAATTTCATTCAATTGTGTGTTTCTGTGGTGCTATATAACACCTAATTGACTTCTGAGGAAGAGTGAGGTAATCTAAGACAAGTGTTCTATGATTAAAAGAGCACTAGATGTGGGTGGAGTCAGACCTTATTTTAAAAACCAAATTATTTCACTTAGTAATTCGGAATACTAGTAATGATTACCCCTTGGTATGATAGCAGCTTACACTTGCTGGATACGTGCTGTACATGCTCTGTTCTCAGGACTCTATTTAACTCAATCCTCCGACAAACCCATAAAGTTGGTATTATTATCCCCACCTTAAAGGTGAGGAAACAGACATAGAAAGATTCACTAACTTGCCCAAAGTCATACAGAATTAAAGTGGCACCTGGCCATTATACATTCTCCATATTTTTGGTACATCTGACTATTAGCATTGAAGGGTCAGGAGACAAGTTTAAGCAGCACACATGGGCTTTTACCAATCTTATCATATTTGAACATGTATTCTCTTCAATAAAAGGACGATAATATTATTTCCTTCCCATCTCAGAGAAGGTGCCTCTGATGGTCAAATGACATTAATATGGAGATGTGATCACCCATTTTAGTAATTGTGCCTAGTACTTGTGCTTGGTGTTTTAAGTTAAAGTTGGGTGCCTTTTGTGTATTGGGAAACACGTTGATCCCAAGAATTTTTTATTTGCTGACGAGAGAGCCTCCTCACTCCTATTTTCACAATTAGTCATGACTGTACTTGAAATCAGGGAAAGTGAACAATAAAGATTTTAGCCTCCTGACACCTAAGTATACAGCAAAGACCTTTGGGTCATTTTTTCCTTCAGAAAAATCTGGGAAAGAGAAAAAAGAAGAGATGAGAGGGAAGGAACTGGAGGTTGAAGGAAAAAGTGGGAGAATCTTCCAGAGCTTACTGAAAATATACAATTCAACCAAGAAAAACCATTCTAGCACTTTACTTTACCGTTTGACTCCCTCCGTTCACTCAGCTCGGTACTGTCAGATTCACAAAACATTAGCACTGGATGGATTCCTAATGTAAAACTCTTAAAAAGAGTAATAAAATACTTCAATATTGGCGCACTTAGAAATTCTCATTTCCAGAATATACATGGAATGCGTGGAGGTGGGGGTTTGAATGAAGTTAAATTGTTCTACCTAGTAATATTTTAGACATTTTATATCTATTAATTGTCTGTGAACAAATTATTTTAACAGGATCACATGTCCATGTACTTAAATTCATTAGTTTATAACTGCCCAAAATTATGTCCAAACAGATTTATGAGTAATGATCACACTTTACTAATTAGTACCATCTACCAATATATTGTACTCATTTCTGTTTCAAAAATTTAGACTTGAATTATACTTCATATTAACTGACCAAGAGAACTAAAACAATTTTATTCTGACTCTGAATACTTTTCCTCACCCCACTTTAAAAAAGTAAACACTGCATATCCTCAGGTGGCTGTGTTTACAAGAAGTGTGAAGAAGCACAGTCATCCAGATGAATAAGAGCCAAGAGTTCAGGTTAGGTGAGACCTAAAGAAATTTAGCTGATTATAGTAAAATCTAAAATACTGTGCTTCTTCACACTTCTTGGAAACACAGCCACCTGAGGATATGCAGTGTTTACTTTTTTAAAGTGGGGTGAGGAAAAGTATTCAGAGTCAGAATAAAATTGTTTTAGTTCTCTTGGTCAGTTAATATGAAGTATAATTCAAGTGTAAAGCTGACATTGGCCATTCCTTTTCATTGTGAATAATAATAAAAATAAAAAATAATAATAACTTCTATCCCTTAAGTGTTTTCCCCCCCATACAAATGTAATGTAGGATAAATGCCTCTAACTGATACAATTAGTAAACCCCCAAATCCCCACAGTGACTTAATAAAAAAAATCTGATGGATAGCAATGGAGTCTGATATGGATCATATGGCACTTCCTTGTGGTTTTTCTCTACATGATGATTCAAGGAGACACCTTTCCATCCTGCAACTTTACACTTCAAAGACTCTTCTAATAGTATGGATGGAGTAGAGAGGACTTTTACCTGCCCCAGCCTACAAGGGACATATCACTTCTGTTTATATTCCACTGGTGAAGCGTTGTAACCTCACCTAGATTTTCAGGGAACTGGGAAATGTAGTTTAGCTTCATGCCAAGGAAAATGAAATGAGTGGTGAACCCATAATATTGCATCTGCCATAGCTAGTCATTGTGCTTTATATATATTGATGCATTTAATGTGTACAACAACACTAGAAAGTGAATGTTATTTTTTTTATTTTTTTAATGTTTTTTATTTATTTTTGAGAAACAGAGAGAGCACAAGCAGGGGAGGGTCAGAAAGAGGGAGATACAGAATCCGAAGACAGGCTCCAGGCTCTGAGCTAGCTGTCAGCACAGAGCCCGATGCGGGGCTTGAACCCACGAACTATGAGATTATGACTTGAGCCAAAGTCAGGCACTTAACCGACTGAGCCACCTAGGCACCCCAAAAGTGAATGTTATGAACCTCACTTCATAGATGAGAAGCCAAAGATGCAAAAAACTTAAAACAAGTTGCCTAATTTTCACATGAATGATGGAACCAAGATTTAAAACAGCCTGTCTTAAAAAAATAAAAAAAAGCAACATCTAATAAATGAACATGCAGATATATATAAATGGGGGAGGGTATGAAAAAAAAGAAGAAATAGAGCTAGTAACTTGGTTATGAGAAATGCTCAGGCTAAATAATATGGAAATGGGAATTTAAGGGGGGAAATATTATAATTTGTGAAGTTAACAACAGCAACAAGAAGTTTAATGCTATATCCAATGCTGACAAAGACATGGTAGAAATAATTGAAAGGAAAGTCACCAAACTATTAATAATAGTTGTTTTATGTTGGTGGATTTATGGGTGATGGGCATCACTGCTTTACCTTTAAAAATCATTGCATTTTATAAACACATAACACCTATGTACATGCACATGGACACATAGAATATAACTGCTTCATAGGAAATCCCACCTGGGGCTGTAGCAGGGCATGACTCTATGCATATAAGTGAACATACTACTTAAAGAAATATGGAGACATGCATGGTCCTGAAAATTTCCACCATCTCAAAAGCAAATGCACTGATTTATTTCTGTGGGTTTGGGGATCTATCATTTTTTTATACTCACTCCTGGAACTTGTGTCTCTTAAATTCCTTTCTACAAAGAAATATTGGTTTAGGCAGTAATAAAACTGTCAGAACATTGGTGGAGACATAATATCACATAATTAAAAAAGAAACTATCATGTGTTATCCAATAGTAAGATTAGTCATATGGAAAGCATTATAAAGACTGCACATGCATAATAAAGCAGATTTAAGAAGACAAATTCTGAAAAAAAAATGGACAGAAGGCTATGGGGGTGGGTGTAGTACAGAAGATGACGTGTTTCATAGTGCTTATGTTTCTAGCCATTTGGAGAAATCCATTTCAGTTCAACAACCAATTCAGCTATGACTCTTCACAAAAAAGGAAGACTCTAACCCCCGTCTCCTCCATCGTGAGAGCATATCACAGGGCACAGACTTGCTACACATTTTTTTTTCTCATATGGAATTTTTTTTCCTCCATAATATTTTATTGTCAAATTGTTTTCCATACACATTTTTAATAAACCAAGTCATTTCCCTTACTTTCTGTGTTGGCAAGAACAAACGTTCATGAAGAACAATTGGTGAAGATTTGCTCCTTAAATGAATTTTGAGAGATTTCATTAGCACAGTCAAAAAATAATCTATAATAAGTAAAGGGGTCCTGAAATAAGAAAGTGATCAAAGCCAATGTAGACCAGCGTAAGACCAGAAAAATAGAGGGAAACCAAAATAAATAAAAGGAGATAGAAAAGAGATCAATATAACCCAGAAAAAAAATTCATTTGTATAGTATTTCTCTAACCAAGGCACAATGTATGGTTTTAACTTTAAGACCCATTTCACCAAATCTAAATAATAGGTTTGCCTTGCTAAACTTCAAATGATTTCTCAAAAGTAAGATTCCAGGTTTGCTCTAGGCAAAGAAACCATTAGGAAGTTATTTTTGTAATATGGCCAGTTATTAGAGCAGCATTTTTATATTTTAATGCAACATTTTCCCCACATACAATTTATAAAGTACTGATTCTGAGCAAGAGTAATAAGATATTATACAAATAAAGATCCTGTGCTGGGTGAAACAAATTATAAAAAGATTTATTGATTACAAAATTTATCAGAGCCTTTATACTAGTACTTATTATGGTTCTGCAGTGGGTGTGAGGAAGAAAGAAATAGTGTTCAGTGTTTCACAAGTGAACCCTTGTTTGGCCATGAAACATGTTGAGGAGCCAATGTCTTTTGGATCATGTTTTGGAGGCAATGTTTTGGCACCACTTCTCTTCACCAAGAGAGGCCTTTCTCTTTAGTTGTGAAAGGGAGGAAAACACGGTGGTTTGGAGAGTGGATTTTGGACCAGACTGCTGGTATTAAAACTTTGGGACTTGCTGTGGACTCTTGGAAAAATTACTCTCCTTGTTTTAGTTTCTTTACTTCTAGAGTGGGCAAACTGGTGGCACCTAGTGAAGACAAAGTTATTGTGAGCATTAAATAACTTAACACACACGGAGTACCTAGGATACTTTCTAGCATGTGGTAAATTCTCAGTATTAGCTCTTGACTACTACAGCAAATAAGCATTTGCACCAAATATCCTTCTCTATGAGGACAACTCTATATCTATTTGGGGTTATGCTATACAAGACATGCTCTTTATTTTTGTAGAGGTTTTTCCCCAAGACTTCAAATGATAAGCCCATTTTTAAAAAGTCTAAAATTTATCATTAAAACCAGGGAGGTTTCCTTTTTCCTAGCCTAAAAACATGACCATTTGAACTTTTGTTTTTCCTCTTTAGAGAAACTTTTGTTTTTCCTCATCATTTTCAAATGGTATAATGACATATGAGGTTGCTTTCATGTTTCCTTCACCATCAGGGCTCTCAAGATGACCAGAACCTTCTACTGAGGAGTATGTCTTAAATTTCACATCCGTGAATAGCCAGAACCCTAAGAGTTGATTAGTGCTTCATTGCTTACAATATGATTCCACATGCATAAGAATGTGGTTCTTCCTATACCCATTTTCCTTTAGTCCGGGCTGCCTTCCTGCTCCCACGTGTAGGTTTAGCTTTATGTTCAACCCCAAGCAGGAAGCAGGAATTATTTATTACTCATTTACTTAAACCCATCCCATTCCTTATGAAGGATTTCCAAGAGACAACAAGAAATTGACTCACTATTCACATCGGCTTTGCTACTCAGCACCCTACCTCCCCCAGCAGATGACCCACGGCTCAGCCACCCAGTAGCTGGATCCGACCCACTTGGTCCAGCTCCCTCCTATAAAGCTCACACTGACACTGCCTAAATCCTGTTTTGCTGCCCCAAAGTTCCTTCATTTCAACTCCTAGGTCCCAGATAACCAGATCTCCTACATCATAATTTGTTCTAAGGAATCGTTAATCAAATTCTTTTTTATGAACCTTTTGAGGAAAAAATAAGGAAAACAATATATAATGATGGTTAGTATTTTTAAGGAGTCACAGTAATTTCCATGTTTACATCCCTCAAGAAGGAAAATGTCACCATACTGAATTCATGGGAAGGACAATGCTTGCAACTTTTTTGTGGGAAATACTTGTTCAAAAGTTTCTCCATTTTCTGTTTAATATCACAACCAAAGAACTAAGAGTGACCTGTCCGATTAGTTCCTCCAATGAAGCAATGGATGTCATTGTTGTCAATCAAAAATTGCCAGAGTGCCTCCACATATCTTTGAAGCAAATATCCAGATTACTTACAATTTAGAGAATATATGTATGCTTAGACTTAGGCCAAAGAAGAAAATACATACAAAACCCCATGCTCATCCCAACAAGTGCCCTCCTCAATGCCCATCACACATTTTCCCCACCCCCATCAACCCTCAGTTTAATCTCTGAATTTAAGAGTCGCTTATAGTTTGGGGCACCTGGGGAGGCTCAGTCAGTAAGTGTCCAACTTCGGCTCAGATCATGATCTCACAGTTCATTAGTTTGAACCCCATGTCAAGCTCTGTGCTGACAGTTCAGAGCCTGGAGCCTGCTTCAGATTCTGTGTGTGTGTCTCTCTCTGCCTCTCCCCCACTCATGTGCTCGCTCTCTCTCTCTCTCTCTCTCTCTCTCTCTCTCTCCCTCCCTCCCCCTGAAAAATAAATGAACATTAAAAACAAATTTTTAAAAAGAGCCTCATGATTTGCCTCTCTCTGGTAGTATCTTATTTTTCTTTCCCCTCCCCTGTGGTCTTCTGTTAAGTTCCTCAAATTCCACATATGAGTGAAATCATATGGTATCTGTCTTTCTTCGACTGACTTATTTCACTTAGCATAGTACCCTCCAGTTCCATCCATATTGTTGCAAATAGCAAGATTTCATTCTTTTTCATCTCCAAGTAGTATTCCTTGGTATATATATGCCACTTCTTTTTTATCCATTCATCCCGTTGCTGGGCTATATAATTCATCAGCATTAATTACATTCACAGTGTTGTATCACCATTCCTAATGTCTATTTCCAAAACTTTTTCATTACCCTAGATAGAAACTCACCTACTAAGTATTAACTCCCTATTTTCTCCTCTTCCCCCCTAGTCCTTGGTAACTTCTATTCTACTTCCTGTCTCTACAAATTTGCCTATTCTAGATATTTCATATAAGTGGAATCATACAATATTTGTACTTTTGTGTCTGGTTTATTTCACTCAACATAATGTTTTCAAGGTTCATTCAAATTGTAGTATATATCAGAATTTTATTCCTCTTTATGACCAAATAATATTCCATTGAATGTATGTACCATATTTTGTTTTCCTTTCATCTGTTGATGAACACTTGGTTTGTTTCAACTCTTTGGCTATTCTGAATGATACTGCAGTCCATACAGTATCTGAATCCCGTTTTCAATTTGTTGGATATATACCTGGTTATCTCAGAGCTGAGTTGCTGAGTAATATGCTTTATCTTTTTGAGGAACCTCTAAACTGGTTTCCATAGCCACTTCACCACTGTGTATCCTTACCAGCAGCATATGAGTGTTCAAACTTATTTTGTATGAGTCCTCCAACTTTGTTCTTATTTTTCCAGGTTGTTTTTTGCTGTTCTGGGTTCCTTGCAATTCCATATGAATTTGAGGATTGGCTTTCCCATTTCTGGAGGAGAAAAAGCTGTTAGAATTTGTATGGGAATTGCACTGAATATGTAAATAGCTTTGAATAGTATTGACATCTTAACAATTTTAAGGCTTTGTATCCATGAACATGGGATGTCTTTCCATTTATTTAGATCTCTAATTTCTTCCAACAATGTTTTGTAATTTTCAGTGTACAAGTCTTTTACCTTCTTGGTTAAATTTATTCCTATGTCTTTTATTCTTTTAGGTGCTATTGTAAATGGAATTGCCTCCTTAATTTTCTTTTTAGAATGTTCATTTTTGCTATATAAAAACACAACTAATTTTGTTTGTTGATCTTGTATTCTACAGCTGTAGTAGTTTTCTTTTGTATTTTTTGGGATTTTCTATACATAGGATCATGTCATCTGTCAATGGTGATAGTTTTACTTTATGTTCTTTCTTTGAGTTTCTTTTTTCTTGTGTAATTTCTCTGGTTAGAACTTCCTAGTACAATGTTGAATAACAGGGCATTATTATCTTGTTCATGACTTTGGGGAGAAAAGCTTTAGTCTTTTACCACTGAATATATTGGTCATTGGTGCTTTCATTAATATCCTTTATCATGTTGAGGAAGTTCCCTTCACTTCCTAGTTTTCTGAGTTTTTTTAATCCTGGAAGAATTTTGAATATCGTAATGTCTCAGGTAGAGAAAAATTGTTGTAACACAACTCTTTGCCTAGGGTCTGGGTCTCTTATAGTAGTGAAATTTCTCCATCATTGTTTATCTAGCAGGACCAAAATTAGGGCGGGTAGGCTGGGAAGGAATCACTCTGATTCTGTCAAGTATCTAGTATAAAATCTTTGATTCTAGCCTGAACAGTTCTGCTGTTCATGTCATGATTTATGCCACTTCTGCCTATGGATCCAGATGACACATTTGTGCTGGACCTCTAACTGGAATTGAATCTCTTGATTCACCAAAGATTCTTTAGTCTCCAGTCTCAGTTCTTCCCACTAGAGCAGCAGTTTCTACAGTAATGACTTGTTCCCTCCATCCCCAGGTTGTGGCCCTTGCTCAATGTCTCATGATCTACCAAATATTAAGTGAGCCTTTCAGCATCTCTTGTCAAGCCTCCCATCCTCCTATTCAAGCTTTCTGGGCATTCCTGGTGACTTGGTTGTTATGGTCACTTCTGACATTGAAAGCCTATCTCCACAGAGTTCTCAATATGACTCATACATCACTACTTCCTTATATGAAGATAGGATATCATATATAGCACTCTAATCCCATAATTCCCAAACTGTGCACCACAGTATCTCAGAGTGCCCTAGTGAACTCATAGAGAGTACTGTAGGATGTTTCTATTCTGAAAAAAATATACAGTGCAAACTATCAGCTCTAGGTGGTCCATAGCTTCAACATTAGATTGTTCTACATTCCATTTGGTGATCTCATATCTTTGCAAAGCCTAGTTCACTGTGCTTGTTTTGATAAAAAGCAAGTACCTTACTAAAATCAATGTGGAACAGGAAATAAGAAAGGTGGGAACTAATTTGATTCCAAAGATCAAGGAGTTTTACAGCAGCCAACAGGCGCACACATCCCATCAGGAAGTAATTATGATTATCTGAGAATAAAATAAAAATAGGGGTGCCTGGGTGGCACCATCAGTTGAGCGCTGACTTTTAACTTTGGCTCAGGTCACAATCTCACTGTCTTCAGATGGAGCCCTGTGTCGAGCCTAGATTAAGATTCTCCCTCTCCTTCTGCGCTTCTTCCCCTACTCATGCTTTCCCTCTCTCTTTAAAAAAAATAAATAAATAATTATAAAAGAATAAAATAAAAATATTTTCCTTTTAGTTTATGTGTAGTGTTTTTGCAAAGTTATTTTAAAACATAAATATTTATTAAGTTCTTTGGAACCTTACTGCTTAATAAATGAAACTATTCAGTGTTGCCTTTGGCCTAGTGGCACTGTGAAAAATACCAATAAGGTTTAAGGAACCCTGCCTTACTCTTTATATATATATATGTACTATATATATAATTATATATTACATATAACTAAGATATATATATCACTTAAGCCCATATTTAATATTACAAAGAGGTAACTAGAGTAAATAATACAAACATTCAGAAAAATTATTACTATAAAAAGCACTAATTACTTAGAACATGATTGTAACTAATATTACCTCCTTTTTAATGTGAATATCTGAAAAACTTTAAAAGACAAAAAAACTTTAAATCAGGAAAGTCTCAGGAAAAAGTAAAACACTGATTAAACTGTTTAAAAAAAAGATACTCGTGTTAGTTAAATATTTCTCATTAACCTGAATGTTAATGAAAAATCCCATTTCCACTATTTCTGAAAACTTACTCAGAACCGTGTTGGCCATTTTTCTGGCTTGGTAGGTACAATTTGCTAAATTTAATTAAATCTTCTTTTGGTGATTAAGTAACTAATAAGAAGTTAAATCACTTGGCTCAGGGTTACAAACATAGCAAGTGGCAAAACCAGCATCTGAAACTGGACGCTTATGCTCCAAACACTTGAGTGATCAATGGGGTTTGGTAAGTTTAGGAAATACAGCATGTTATATTTCACCGTAGAGCGTCCATGTCTACTGGCATATTAAAGACTGAGAAATTGTGCAAGAAAGAAGTTTTTAAATTTAGTTTAACTCTGCATTTCCAAATTCATTGACCCCGATATCCTTTTTCGCCTAACGGTTATGCTGTACCATTTAGGGTGTGAACTCCAGAGTCAGACTGCAGGGTCCAAATTCCAGCTCAACTGCTTAGCCATGTCACGCCACCCCTCAAATCCATAAAATGGAAATAATGCTAATACCACCTGCGAGCATTCGATGAGAAAATGTGTGTAAAGAACATATCAGGTGCTTTAAAAATTTAGCTAAAATTGTTAGCATTCCTCAAAATTAGTGTTTGTAGAACATAATTGAAACTGCCGTCATAAACATTCAGACACATGCATAAAACTGCATATAAAAGTAATTGCCGTAGGTCTGTAACATGCCACTGAGAACACAAAATCTACTGTTAAGGCTTTCAGGTAGCACGTGTTTGTGAGGAAGATGATTTGCAATCCTGGCAAAGTTGGGGGTTTTCATTCAGGGATGAAGGGCCAGGCAGTGCTGTAGCCATGGCTGGGATCTGCTGTTGTCTCTCCAGATGTTTTTAGGCACACAGATGGTCCACGGAAGGATAAAGGGAAAGCTGGTACTCGAAGGCAGATAAAGAAAAGGCAGAGAGAAAAGGGAGCACTGCCTAGTGCTGCTCCTCTAAGCACAGTCCGTGGGAAAAGAGTATCTGTCTTTCCATTAATTTTACCTTTTTTCTCAACTTACAAAGAGGAAAGATGCTATTTGTACTGGTTACTGTTCCCAAGAAAAATTAAGGCATGCTCTTTTTTGAAACAAAAAGTAGAGAATTATGTAAAGAAAAGAGCAGTTGATTTTCTTCTAAAATCTGTAGCTAGGTGAAGTCGTGAAAGAAGATAATATGAAGTAAATGCAGCAGGCTTCATTTAGGCTGGTGAATTAGGAAATTCCTAAGCAAATATCAGACAATTAATATTGGCTTTTTCCATATGTTTGTATAGCTATTACTTTTCTATACAATCAAGTATCTTATATGTTATTGAAGAACTTTCTCTAATCATCACTTTGATGTAGTCAATAATAAATTCCTCACATTTACACAATAGAAAAATGGACAATTTTATTAATATTAATGTACTCTTGGGAAACAAATAGTTACATTTGATTCTAATGACTAAATAGATTTTTTTTTGTCAAAACAGGAAAGAACTATTATGTTTTCTACAGTGTACATTGGCCACATACTTTTCTATGATTAAGCTGTCTCTCCCATGCATTAGTCACACAATTTGTACCTGGGTAGTTTAATATGGCTCATCAAGAAATCTTTATGCGACACAGCATTACATAAGTAAGCTGCCTTCTATATTATTCCTTTTTGTAAAAATGTTTATCTTTCCTGAATGCGATGATGAGCATTTCATTCATTTGTTCACGTCTCTCTGCAAATGATTTATCAATGTCAATGATACTTAGAGATCTGAGAGCAATTAGTGTTGTTTCAAGTAAAGTTAATATGGCAGCCCCTCTGAAGGTATCCAGGGAAAACATTGCTTCTTGTATGTTTCAGGTCACTTATTTCGTGACTAAAACTCTAATAAGCCAACTTCAAGAGCTTATTGTACTTCTGTGGACAAATGGAGAAAGAATATGAGCACCCACACAAAAAAGTATCTCCCCAGTCGAAATGTTACATTTATGCAAAATTAGCCCCAGAGCCAAGGTAAGCCATGGAAGCCAACCTCTACGCTTATCCTTTCCTCTTGAAGCATGAAATAGACGTTTAATGTTTTATTTTGACACTACAGAACTTTAAATTAAAAGTACCATTTGCTGTGCAAATTAAAATATGGGATTTGAACTATGACATGTTTCTGAACTCATCAAAATCATCAGATATTCTCTGATAAGTCTCCCCTTTGATTAGATGAATCGTAAAACTTTGCTCTTGTAAAGTAGCTGCAGGGGGAAAAAAAAGCCAGCTCTTTCAGCAGATTCTGTCTGCCTGCCTGCCCCACTGATGGGAGGAGGGATGAGCAGGGAGTGGGTAAAGAAGCTTCTCATGGAAGGGCTGGGAAGTATTAAACGGAGCTAGTGCCAAGTACCACCTCACATAAGCAGAAATTGGAGTTTGATGAGATTACAAGGTGAGAAGACAGTGCTTGTATTGATTTTTTCCCCTGGGAGGCTGGTATCACATGCAAACTATCATGGAAGTATATTGATACCTACTCAATTTTCATTGGGAAAAAAAGTATGTTTATTGAATTCTCTGAACAGTAGATTTTTTAGTGTTCACTTTACTAGAGCTGAAGAGATGTGAACAATTACTCTCCCAAAAGATCTGTATACTTTGTGTCCTTTTCCTCTTTTCTTTCTTTGTTTCCGTCTTCCTTCATTCCTTCTTTCCTTTCATTCTCTCTTTTTCTTTTGTGTGCTTCAAATTGCTTTTGCTTTTAAAAATTCTTAAGGTACTTCTGGGTTATTAAGGAAAGTTGGCTCTGTGCAGAAATCAAAATATATCATTCTTAATTTCCAAAGCAACTGCATTTATCCATAGGCAAATATGCAGAAATCAGGTTTCTTTGACACTTAAAAAAAATTAGGGGATAAAACATTCAAATAGCATAAAGGACTCCTGTGGCACTGCGCTGTTACAGCATATTAATACAGAACTCTTCAGAGTCTTAATTTCCTTGAGCAGCCCCTGTGAAATTTCATGCCAAAGAATGGAAAAAGGTTGGCAGCCAGAGAACTAGATGCCAAATGGCTCCTCACTGGCAGTGGCATCTGGATGGGAGGTTGGCCTGTCTCCGGGACTCTTGGCCAACAGCACTGTTGTCTATACAGACGGCTGTGTATCTGTTCAAGAGTCCAACAACTGTGTGTGTGTATTTTGGTAAGCTATTATTTCTGGGCCAAAGATTTCCATGGCAGTTTTGCATCTGTTGGCACCAATTCTATATTCAGTGCCTCCCCCCTTCCACCCGCTGCTGCATTTTAGTTTTCTGATCAAAATCATTGCACATAAGTGGAATGCATTAAGAAGAAAAAACCATTTTTCTGAAGATTTTTTTCTGATCCCACTCATCATATATAGGTATGGCAGTGACATTATTCTGGATGGACTGTATTCCTTCCTGCCATCCATGAAAAATCTGAAAATTCCGATCTCAAGGCAAAAATTTCCTTGAATCTTACCTTGAACCGTAGAGAGAACCTAATTATAGAACTATCAGAAATTACTCTAATCATCAGAAATATAATGGACCATTAAGAAATATAAAGTCAAGTTACTCTTTCAGTGTTTCCAGAGAAACAAAACTATTTTATAATTTTGTAAACTGCAGTTACTGCAATATGACGCCAACAATTGCCACACATCCAGCCAACCAGCTTGTCAAAGTCTTGCTTTACTGCACAAGGCAGGCCCCCCCCCGTTAGGATATCTTTACCCCAAAGAAATTTGCTTTCAGAGTACTCCCACATTAACGTAATTCAACCAGCATCAAATGGACCATCTATACAAAATCTGTGGAATACAAAGTCAAATAAGATAACCGTCCCCAAAATATTATTACTTTTTCCCTTTTTTTATGAAGAAAACGGAGGACAGACTTTTAAACAAGTTACAAAAACACCAGGAAAAAGAAATAAAAAGTAAATGGAGGTCCAGATCACCTTATGGCATATGCCAACTGTGGGGCAATAGAGAAATAAACCCATTTTTATGCATATTTTACAGAAACATTCCAGTTGAGCTTAGTTTTTTAAAGCTGAAAGGATTTGTGGAAATCACATAATTTAAAATTTTTCTATTTTTGGTGAGGAGACTGATGGCCAAAAAGAAGTAATTTGATCATGGTCACACAGTAATTAGTATGAGGAGATAGATCTTGTTCTATCAGTGCTACTCCTGGTAATTTTAGACTTATGATGTATTTAAAAGGAAATTTGCATGGAAACCCTTTAAAATGGCATGGCGTAATTTTGTAAGATAATCATAAACAGTGATCCAAAAGTAGAGAATTGTTGTGTGATGAAAATGAGAAGTGGAATAAAGTTACTGCCATTGTAGGCAATTGATTCTCCTTGGCTAGAGTGGTGAGAGCAGGACTCCCAGAAAGATCACACAAAATCAGCCTGTATATGTTGCAGTTAACTGCACAAAAAACATCTGCCACAACTTTTCTCTCTTCCTGGGGCCTGTAGGCACCTCTGTGCAGAAAGCAGGAAGTACAGAAGCCTATAGATGATCATGATGTTACCTCCATCCTCTAAGTGATCAGAGTCATAAAAAATGGTCCCCACTCAGACCCAACACTTAAGTGTTACTTACCATCACCAATTTGGGACCCTCTGGAAAAGACGAAGGGCTTCATGGTCTGAGGTAGGGTGTTACAAGCGTATAAATAGTCATATTAAGTCAAAGTTATCTAAAATATGGTGTTGTCTATTTTGTACTCTATATTGGATCACTTTCCAACTTGGTGGTGAGCAAAATAATCCTGTTTTCTGAGTTAAACTAGGTAATTAACATGTGCTAGATTAGAGCCATGTCAAACTTGATCATCAACACACAAAATCAATTAAAAGAGGCTGAAGGATGCCCAGACCAGGACTTCACCATAACCTAAAAGAAGGAACAGATTTGACAGAAGAATGTGTCAATTAGAAAAGAGTGTAGTCAACTACAAAAACAGAAAATAAACAAAGAGGTATATATAGGCACTGTCCATCCCATAACCATCCTAGGCAAAGGTGCCCTGGTTCAAGGACCCGCTATTGATCACACTTTTTTATTTTCTATATTACCTGGTATTTTGATATGTGGGGCCTTGATGACACTCCCCAGGGTCAGCTAATTCTTAGAGAGCAAACAACTCAAGGAGACTATACTTTTCATACACAAACCAATCTAATCAAAACCTATACCCCTTTATCCCTCGTTTATCTAGCTTTTAGACACTGGACCACTATCCACCTGACTTGATCATTCCAGATGCAGGATACAGTCCCTAAACCCCAGAGCCTCCTGAAATTATCAAAACAAACAAATCCTTAACCTGCTTATCCTGCCTCTTCCATTCCTTAGACAACCATAATAAAAAGGCCCTTGCTCATGTTTTTCCCATGCTCCCTCTGCCTCCTGACCAACCCCAATGCCCCCCTGTCTGCCCTCCCCGCTTGCGTAGTATGCTGTGCCTCCTATTTGTAGGGATCTGTGAATATAAAAACTTATTCCTTCATAACAGTCACTTCCATGTCTGTGTGTCTTACCGTACCTGATTAAAACAAATTCCAGATACATTTTACAACCATGACTGTGGTGCCAGTAGCAGTGAGCTAGCAAATCTCTACTGGCCTGAAATTGTTGAATAATCTAAACACATAACTATCTCTTGCTGTTTCCTGTCCCTTCTTATCCTTCCAATCTAATTCAGCATCTCAGGTTGATTAGTCCCTATTATATTTCTTATTAACAGACTAATAAGTTAGATTTATAGGTTTCTACATCAATCTTGTGAGCTAGGTTAATGAGTCCATCCCTGAAAGATCTGCTCTTGATCAGACTGACATCAGTCTTATGAGCCTATGTAGTGAGGGTCATGTTCTACAGCCTTGCTTCTCAAAGTATGGTTCTCAAACCAGCAGCATCAGCACCACCAGGTAGCCTATTAGAAAAGAGAAAGTATCAGGGCACCTGGGTGGCTCAGTTGGTTCAGCGTCCGACTTCAGCTCAGGTCATGATCTCACAGTCCATGGGTTCAAGCCCCGCGTCAGGCTCTGTGCTGACAGCTCAGAGCAGAATGAAATCATGCCATTTGCAGCAACATGGATGGAACTGGACGGTATTATGTTGAATAAAATAAGTCAGTCAGAGAAAGACAAATAATCATGTTTTCACTCAAATGTGGATCTTGAGAAACTTAACAGAAGACCATGGGGGAAGGGAAGGGGAAAAATAGTTACAAACAGAGAGGGAGAGAGGCAAACCATGAGACTCTTAAATACAGAGAACAAACTGAGGGTGGATGGGGATGGGGGAGGGGAGAAAAGTGGATGATCAGCATTGAGGAGGTCACTTGTTGGGATGTATATAAGCAATGAACCATGGGAATCTACCCCAAAAAACAAGAGCATACGTTACACACAGTATGTTAGCCAATTTGACAATCAAGTATATTTTTAAAAAATATAAATAAATTTAAAAATAAATAAAGGAAGGTGATGACATAAAAAATGTAGACTCCTATCTCAAATATTGTAGACTTATTGAATCATATCTATACTTTAACAAGATCCTACATTTGTATGCAAATTAAAATTTGAGAAACAATACTCTAGAGCAGGGACAAGCAAACTTTTTCTAGAAAGGACAAAGCAAATATTTTAGTTTTGTGAAATGTATTGTCTTTATTGCAAGTACTAAACTCTGTCATTTTCATAAGGAAGTCACCATCAATAGCATGAAAACAAATAAGCATGGCTATGTTTCAAAAACTTTTATGTATGGACACTGAAATTTAAATTTTGTATCATTTTCATGTCACAAAATAGTTTATAAATGTTTTTGAGTCACCTAAAATGTAAAAACCATCCCTAGCCTGCCAGGCCTTACAAAAATAGGTGGCAGGCCAGGTCTCCCCCTTGGCCCTTGTTTTTCTGTCCTTGTTCTGGACTAAGGAAAACTCAGTAGGATCAAGTTCTTTGGAAGGCAGCTATGCTCACCATTATACACCAACGCTAGGATCAAGTTCTTTGAAGTGAGGCATTCCTGTTGATGCACCCCAACATCCCATGTGCCAAATGAGAGTTTCCCTCTTTAAATTTCCAGAGATGAATTTTTTTGTTTCAAACAAGCTTGATGAAATATAATTCACTCCTTCAATGATTAAAACTTTAAATTAAAACTTTCTAGAAACATAGGAATTCAAGGGCATGGATGTAGACGTTAACAGGGAATGAACTACCTACCTAATGGAACCGTTTCATAATCTAGAATACCAGCATTTTAGTCAAGCAGACAACTTCTAATTTATTTTATGTGATTCCCTGGGTCATCTGACCATGAGAAGCAATGAGGAAGAGGTAAACCAATGAGCCCTCCTACAACCATGCTCTCATATGCAAGAAGAATGATCAAAGCTAACATAACAAAATGCAGGCAGAAGCAGGCACAGAGTGCCTATTACCTGATTTTTAATTCATGTTTATATGTGCCAAATGGCAGGAATATTCTGATCTCTTGGTTTTCTGTCCATTTGTAGCAGGATATCTATTTGAAAGCAGGCCACAATCACCAGTCAGCTCTGCCACCGTCTAGCTCATCTGTCAGCCACAGAAACAGTCTGGCCACCTTTGATGGGTTTTTTTTCCCAATGAGATAAGGCAATTCTAATAAGTGATATAAAGTGACTTGGTGAATTCAGAACATCATTCTTACCCCTTGAATGTTTATGTATTTTTCTCTCTGACTGAATTAACTTTTAAAACAGTATTCCACCATGATTCTTTAAATAGTAACTTCAGACGACACTAAAGATCCCATATGTGATGCACTTCAATTCCTAGACATCCATTTCAAAATATTAGTTCTTTTAATCTGAAAGAAGTTTTACTTTGTGCATTAAATCTTGCTACACAAGCTTTTAATTGTATGTATTTGTCTCCAGTTCTAAATCCTGGATATATATCAGAATCACCTGGGGAATTTTTGAACATGCCAATGCCCACTGGGTTCCCCAAGACCAATAAAATGAGAATCTGGTGGAGAGTCCTGATATCTTTATTTATTTATTTTTTTATTTTAGAGAGAGGGGGGGTGCAAGTGGGGACAGAGGGCAAGGGGAGAGAGAGAATCTCCAGCAGGCTTCAGGCTGACTATGGGGCTCTATCCTTCAACCCTGGGATCATGACATGAACCGAAATCAAGAGTCTGACGTTCAACTGACTGAGCCACCCAGGTGTGTATCGATTAACTTTATTTTCAAAAAAAATTTTTCTTCCAAGTTATTCCACTGTATGGTGGTTGAGAACAACTGCTTTGGTGATGACCAAACCAGGATGATATACTTTAGTATTAAACATGGCTTTTTTTTTCTGAAAGTTTTATAAGACACCCTTTTAAATTTTAAATGTAGTTAGGTACACTATTAAAAAATATTCACAGGCGCCTGGGTGGCTCAGTTGGTTAAGCGCCTGGCTTTGGCTCAGGTCATGATCTCATGTTGTGGGTTCGAGCCCCACATCGGGCTGTGTGCTGACAGCTCAGAACCTGGAGCCTGCTTTAGATTCTGTGTCTTCCACTCTCTCTCTGACCCTCCCCTGTTCATGCTGTCTCTCTCTGTCTCTCAAAAATAAAAAATTTTAAAAAACATAAAAAAAATATATTCTCTTTGTGAAAACTATTTCCAGCATGTTCTTAGAATTAGTTTACATACAACTAAAGCTGTAAGCCTCCTTTATTTTTGTTTTTTTATCCTAAATAAATTGGCTTTAGATACTGATTAAATGTGATAAGCACAACTCCCTGATGTCCTAGAAATATGACAGTTTTATTACTTCTCAACACTGTTTCAAAAACTATAATTGCACCATGCTGTCTCTCTGTGTTTTTTATCACTTCATTTTCTGTTAGATAGTTAATATCAAAATAAATATATACTAAACTATCAAAATGCACTTGCTTTGATGTTGTTTTTATTTTTGTTGTTTGTGCTTATTTTTTTTATTATTTCAGTTCTACAGAATATGAGATTATGCTAAATAAACATGACACAGATCTGTCTCTGCCGGCACCCCAGAAGTTCCTGCAGACATTCTTACAGAGGTCTGGAGGGAAGCAGGCTGCCCTCTTCTAGCCTCCGCCCCGCCCCCCGTCTGGCCCGCGTGCCTCTGAGAAGCAGCTGAATGACTCAGAGCAGCACCTCGGGATGTCTAGATCCAGGCACTTCATTTTCTTTTCTTAGTTCTCACGTAGGGATAAATGAGCATTAAGTTTTGTTTTGTTTATTTTGGAGTATGCAGAGGAAAAAAAGATAATTAGTGGTTCTTAAAACATTTTTTACAATGTGAAACAAACTGAAGGTATGAGCACTATTTCAGTTTCAATCAGTTGTGTTAATACTAATTAAATTGTTAATTATTGAGCACTTTCATGCTAGGCACTGTGCTAGGGCGCTTTTACCTGCATTATCTCACTTAATCCCCCACAATAACACTATAATATCGGCTAGAAATGCTCCCATTCTACATTGAGAAATTCAAAAATTAGGTTAAGTAACTTACTCAAACTCACAGAGCTAGTCAGTAGAATCAAAGTTTGAAAGTAGGTCTTGGGATTTCAAAGCAATCCTAACCATTCCCTACACAATCCAAAACTACGGTGAAGTCAAATGATTTCCTTTACTATGGCCTACAGGAGAGCGAGAGACTGGGTTCTTCCCATAACTCACGCTTAGTCTATGCACATAATTGGACTCTTGGTTAATAAGCAGTCAGCTCAAAC
>NC_043704.1:84618281-84628281 GCF_006229205.1 Suricata suricatta | reverse complement strand
TGGTCCTAACTTCTAAAATCTATATTTTTAATGTGCTATGCTTGTCTCCAAAGACAAGAGCAGTGTGAGGGTGGAGACTATAACATAGAACTAAGAATCAGGAAACTTGAGTTCTTCACTGGGTCTGCTACTAACAGCTCTATGATTGTGAGCACTTTCCTGTCATGTTTCCAAATCTCAATTTGCTCATCTATGAAACTCGGTACCTTCCCTACCTACCTCATAGTAGGAAATAATTTTTGGACTTTGGAAACCATGAGGTTATCAATGAATATAGGGTTAATATGATTACAGTTTAGGGAAAAAATCATGAAAAATAATCTTGAGACAATCTATCTCCTTTTACTAGCACTCCCATGTATTATTAGTCATAAACTAGAGCTAAAATATTTGACAAGAAGTTTTAGAATTCAAGTGAGAGGTACTTAAATCTAGCCTTACTTTGATTTTGCTGCTAAATTTACAAGAGAAAGGATCATTGTAAAAATACCCCTGAATTCATCTGGTCAAAGCTACCTATGTTTTCAAGATTTTCTTCATCTCTTGTTACAAAAGCCTGTTAAAGTCAAAATTAGAAGAAAACCAAACTATTAGTTAATGTAGCAGGATTTCTTAGTCCAGTCAAGTGAACTTCCATTTGAAAATACCCAAGTTTCTCACAGACGGGCAGACACACACCCCCTCCCCCCCTCCCCCCATACACACTCAAAAATTTTAGATTGTTATATTTTGCCTAGGATCTTTTGGAGTATTTTAAAGTTTTTACCATGTAATCAAACTATGTAGGAAAACTCGAGAAGTGAAAGAAGCACTGGATTCTACTTTCCACCATTTACAACAACTCTTATTTAGCAGTAATATTATGAGGTAATACATTATAAGATCACTTAAAGATATGGAAAGAGGATTGAAATCCAAAATGAATGATTTTTGTCTAGAAATCTTATCAGAATTCTTGTTGTGAGAGAGAGAGAGAGACTAATAAAGAGCATGTTTGTTTGTCTCCTTTGAGACCTACACGGAATTTATTGAATATTCTGGTCTTTTCCTCTCTAGCCACTACCTCCTTCGTTAGACCAAAAGGTACATCCTTTTGGAAAAGTATTGGAGTCCAATCAACTTACTTCATTGATCTCCAAAGACTGTTGAAAATTATAAAACTTGCTATGGGATTCTCACATACCATAAACCACTAGAGAAAGAATTTTGATATTCAGAACCTCATGAAGAGGTTCCCTTCATCTTTGGATAGAGACCAAAGTGATACATTCAAGTAAGTAATGATTTCCAATATTAGCCTGCTGGGTGAGCTAAGAATGCTTAGGGGAAAAAATTGTTGAAATTGGAGTTTCACCAATAGAGACTCTAGGCAATGGATGCGTGTACTGTTGGTATTATATGGTAATATATGAATATTAGGGAAATTTAATTCTTTCTCTTCCTTTTTACTCTGAATTCCTTGGCCATTGTTTAGGGAGTATTTTGACAAATTTTCAGAACTTGAGGACTCTGGGGGCATTTTTGCTTCTTGCATGAGGGAAGAAGAGCGTTAGGTGGTTAAGTAATTATGAAGGACTAAAAATAAACCACATTTTATTTTTTCAGATTTTGAATTACAAAATTATTTAAATGTTGCCTCTAATCGAAGTGCTACATTACTATGTAATGAAATTACAATACTGCTTAATGACATTAGGAAACTGCATGCAAAAAAATATTTGTACACAAGGTGGTGATGTTAGCAACCAACTCCAGTACTTTTATTCCACAATAAATAACAAC
This sequence comes from Suricata suricatta, assembly GCF_006229205.1. Taxonomy (NCBI): domain Eukaryota; kingdom Metazoa; phylum Chordata; class Mammalia; order Carnivora; family Herpestidae; genus Suricata; species Suricata suricatta. Next base: position 84,626,499 of record NC_043704.1, on the reverse strand, counting down.
AGATTATTTTTCCCTGAGTGATCTCCGAAGGGTATGTTCAGCTACTCATATAATGATGGAATGTAAGGGCACAGGGCACATAAGAAACCTGTCATCACATGTCATTAAAGTCATAGGGAAGGAAAAGAAAAAGGGCAAGCCACAAAAAAGAGGGTAACTTCTAAAGAATAAAATTACATTTTACATGTAGTAAGGATTCAAGTGTCCAGCTTTTAATACCTTTGAATAAGTTTCTGTTGACACTTATTTGGATATTTAAGTCCAAAGATTAATCCTAAATGTAAAATTGTGTTTGTAACTCTAATAAAGTATCCTCACTTCTCAGAAAGATTTCCTCAGAAAGCCTTTACCTCACAACCTCCCCCCACTCCCCCTTAACAAACACTTTTCCTTATCCCAGTCCTGACCACGCTATTGATCATTGAGGACAATGTCTTTCCCTCTATTCACGTCTCTTGTGTATAAATTCAAGTTTTGAGGTTTATGTTAGCTCGATTCAGAACAATTAAAAACTGAAGCTTGTCATAATAAATCACAAACTTTATTTCTCATGAAATGTTGGACTTACTAACCTTATCATCAGCACTAAAATATAAATTAACCTATATGTGCGAACACTTAAACTAGTTCATATTGTTTGTCTGTTGGTTCATTAATAATGACCTCTAAGACACAGGTAATTAATTTTATTATTTGGGTCGCCAAACCCAACTATTTATTATAGTTAAATACACTTGTTCTCAAATACTTTTCTAAAAAGGCAAACGATGACATCACTTGTTGGTTACGAGGAGGAACACTTGTGTGCCATGCATGAAAAAGGTAGGCAATAGTGTTTTCAATTTTAAGATTTTTCTCCCAAGATGAAAAGAGCGGCAATTGTTGTTTGCAAGCTAGAAAGCAAAATATCTGTTCTTGAATTATCTAAGAATGAGTCAGAAACTTCAGCCCAAAGAAAAGTAATAAATGACAACAGATGTTTGTAAACCTGCGCTCCCCTGTTCAGTGTTTCTATGTGTTGTTTTGCCTTGATGTGCTGTCAGCCGCCTCTCACCTGGGAGTAGTGATATCTTATCAAAGCCCAAACAGTGCCTCTTCACAACAGACAGATAATAGTGCCTTTCAATTTATCATACTGGAAGTCTAAAAGAACCATGGGAACGATTGGTCAGGTGACAGCTTGATGGACAGTTTGACAGCCCTTAAAGCATCATGGGAAATGGTTGTCACCTGATTTTCAGAGCGACCAGGGAGATAACCTTCAGAATGACGAGGAAAACAAAAATCTGAATATTTGTATAAGGTCCAGTGGCAGCATCAGTGTTCACATAAGTGATAATACGTATGCATTTAGATTACTCAAAATGTTATTCTCAAACCTGAGAGCGCTCTCCAAGTCCAGAAGTGCCCTTCATCTCTTTAGATCCTTTTTACATTTTTATTCAAGTGTCATTTGGAAAGCATATACATAATATAGGGCTTTTGATTTTAAAGAGACACAATAAAACATTTTGTTTAACCACATGCCAAATATATTAGCTGACCATTAATGTTCTCCAGCTTTGAAATCTACTTTCCTGTTGACAAATCCTTGTACACCTTTTCCTAAATTGAGTCTGTACATTGCAGTTCTAATTAGAAAGGCTGTTATAGAGAATCCTATGTGTCAAATTTTCCGCTCTGAGCTAACTCAGCCTCATGAAGGTCAGTGTAGCCTTGGTGTGAGAAACAAAATAAGAGAAGTCAATTTGAAGATCTTTGGTGCAAAAGTGTTTCAGTCTGTATTTACCCATTTATATAGCCAACAGATAGGAACTGAGCACTTAGTACACACAGGGTCTCCGCTGGATGTATAAAGATGAGGGGATGAAACTCCAGCCTCAAAGTTGTCTCTTGCATGTTTTCTCTTGTGTATTGTATGTGCATTTCCAATAGTTTTATGGCTTGATCTGAAGAAATATGGCCTGAAAATTACAGTTCCAAAAAAAAGTAAGCACTCACTGTTTATATATTTATTGAGTGTCTCCCAGTTGAAAGAATGATTCTAGAAATGGTAGGGAGATAAAAAAAAGATTTGAGATGCAATTCCCATTATTGAGGAGGACTCTAGGCACCCCAAACCTCAGTCCCTGAGATGTCTCATCTATGTTTTTTCCCAGAACACTCAATAACTTTCTATTTTAAAATAGTATCTAACATACAGAAAAGTTCTAAGAATTGTGCAAAGAACTCCTTTATACTCATTATCTGGAATTCACCAACTGTCAACATTTTGTCACATTTGTTTTTATCACTCCTATTCTTTCTCTTTCCTTCACACATCCACCCTTCCTCCTCCCTCCCTCCCTCTCTTATTTAGCTATTTAATATTACAGTTTTATGTTTTTCAATAATTTTAATAGAGGGGAATGAGATTAGATTTATGTCTGATTCATCTTTATACTACATAAAATCTAGCACCTACCTGGCACATGCTTAATAAATATATACATGAATGAATGAAAAATGATGACTAATAACCAACCTAAATCTAGTCTTTAATCTCTTACATTTGTGTTTATACATCAATGTAAAAGATATTATAAAAAATAAAAGACATATTATTTGTCTAAAATATATGTATTATTTTATAAAATATGAATCTTCCCTGAACTACGTCTGATCAATGAGAGATTTAATAAAATAAATAAATAATATAATAAAATTAAACGATAGCAGCAGAATGTCAAGTGACTTTCCAAAGAAGTAAAGGAAGTTTCAGGTGCTTCTGGCCCTTTGTCTTTGTCTGGGACAAACGGACCAACTACAGATGCTGAACAAAAAGCAGGGAGTTAAACAAAAACTGTCTTTCTGAAAAACACTCTGGCATCATTCTTGAAACTGGTACCATTTGGCTGCTTGACACTTTTGGGATAACACTGCTTTCACAAATTCTGATGCTTTGGATTCTCATTCCAACGTGATTTTCCAAGAGAAGCCAGACAAATTGTGAGAACACACTCAGTGTTTTCCAGGGAAATGAAAAAAAAGCCAGTAAATAATTTAAACGACTATTAACAACAAAATGTTCTCCATGTAATTCTTCACAAGGAGACACATGATTTGAAAAAAAAAATTTAATGAAGTCTAAGTTTGCAAATGCAAAGCAGAATGCTTTTTGAGTGCCATATGCAAATTTAAATACTTAGAGACTGATTAAAACACAGTTTGCTTATTTCCAATTGGGAAGGCAAGATGTGGGAGGAAAATTCGTAATAACTGATACATGGACAAGGTCCAGATGCTACAGAATAACTGAATTCCAAATCATTTCTGAATCAGAGCCGGAGTTTAAATACTTTTCTTTTCCTTATTGAAATAAACCCATACAGCGTCAGGTCGTAACAGGTCCCAGATGTAGTCCTAGTTTACCCTCACCCAATATGAATTAAGTTTCATTGTTAACAACTAACATAGTCATTTAAGCCAACTGAATAAAATAAGCTAAACATAAAGCCAGAACCAAAGTCTTATAACGGATTTTCACAGTAACACCAAAATTTGTGGGCTGGCAAGTTAGAGTAAGCACTAGTGTTGAGTTTTCAGTCAGACTCAAATTTTCACGGAAAGACATTTTCAGACTAAAAATTTCACAGAACGAAACAAAAATGATCAGTTAAGTCATAAAGCTATTTTAAAATTATGACATGCGCTTGCCCATCATAAATTTCAACATATAAAATTAGCTTGACTGCTAAGCAGCATTTTGAAGAGACAAGTCTTAAATTATTGGCTAATGTAAGTTATATGAATCATGAACTTTTAAAAGTCCATGCTTACTTCAAGTGCATAAAATTGGTAATTTCTTAGCTCAAAACATGTAAATACCACCATTTGAACTTTTCTCCTAAGGTGTGACCAGGTCTCTGGTATGAGACACTAAGAGAATTGTAAGTCTTATGATCCATATTAGAGAATTAAAGTCATTTCTTTAGTTCTTCCTTCTTTCAAGGTACGTACATTACATTTCAAATGTGGGAAATTCTGGATCCAATTTCCCTTATTTTTCTGACAATGTCTTCATAGATTTGGTGGCTCTTGGTATGTAAAACACAAAAGGCTTCCCTTTATCTGCCTTATTTTATATAGATTTTTTTGGTTATTTATTTAATTTAAATGATAAAAGACATATAGCTTGTACACTTTGAAAACAGGCTTAGGATTTAAAAATTTTCTGAGCTCATTACATTTGTTCTGTATCTTTCCTGGAAACTGAAGGCTTGTTAGGGAATTGGATCAATGAAAGTGTTGACTTTTTTTATGGCATTTAGAAAAGGTGTCTAATTTTCTTTTTAATGTTTATTTTTGAGAGAGAGAAAGAGAACGTGAGTTGGGGGAGGGGCAGAGAGAGAGAGAGACATACACAGAATCTGAAGCAAGCTCCAGGCTATCAGCACAGAGCCCAACATGGGGTTTGAACTCACAAACTGGGATCTTGACCTGAGCGAAAGTAGGACACTCAATCAAGTGAGCCATGTAGGCACACCTAGAAAAGCTGTCTAATTATCTTAGTGCCAAAAAGGAATAACTGAAAAATCATAACTAAGGTTACTCTCTTGTTACTTTCACAACTACTTTAGAGCTAAAAAGTTTTGGTTTTTGTTTCTTTTGTGTGTGTGTGGTAAAAATATAAAAATTTAAAAGAGAGAAATATGGCAACGTATCTCACTAATGCTATTTTAAACATGCTATTCAGGGGCACCTGGGTGGCTCTGTTCATCAAATGTCTGACTTCAGCTTAGATCATGATCTCATGGTTCATGGATCAAGCTCTGCATTGGGCTCTGTGCTGACAGTGAGGAGCATGCTTGAGATTTTCTCTCTCCCTCTCTCTCTTCCCCTTTCCTGCCCTCTCTCTCTCTCAAAAATAAATAAATAAACATTGTTTTAAAAAAGGAAAGAAACATATACTGTTCAATGATTTAAGCATTTTAAATATGTACATTTATAAGACTATGTCTTAAATATAGAAAGGGAATTGAGTCTAGCTTACTATTTCTCAGACTTCTGATATATGATAATTCAGAAATATATGATAAACTTTCTCAACCCCGCATATACACTGAATACTCTTAGGATTACTAAAAGGGCACCTTACATAATTCAACTTTCACTTCTACTTAATTCATTCTCATAAATTCTTCCTTTGAGGGACCGAAGAAGATTGCAAGTAACTACATAGCATCTCCTGTAACAGAGTCTGTTCCCAAAGAGAGTTAATTTCCTTCTCTTTGGTTATGTTAGAATGCTTATTTATTGACTTGTGTTAAAATTCAAGTTATTCAATATCTTAACCCTTTTCCTACAATTACACCAAAGCATCAACCAATATATCAGAAGATACTAATCCTTCTGCTGGGCTGATTGATTTAAAAAAGATGCAGCACAGGGGCAGCTGGGTGGCCAGTCGGTGGAGTGTCTGGCACCGGCTCGGGTCATGATCTCACGGCTTGTGAGTCCCAGCCTCGCGTCGGGCCCTGTGTCGACAGCTCAGAGCCAGGAGCCTGCTTCGGATTCGTGTCTTCTTCCCTGTCTGCCCTCCCCCGCTGCTAACACTCTGTCTCTATCACTCTCTTGCTCTCAAAATATAAATAGACATTTAAAAATGCTTTTTAAAAAGGATGCAGCATAAAAATAATTCTACATCATAAGACTGAAACATTGACAATGTTCAGAAAACACAATCTTCCCCAAAGGCAGGAAAAAAAGATTATTTGCCTACCTTAGTAAAAGCTAATCAAATTTCCCCTTAACTATTTTTCTCTACAAACCCATGAAACAATAGCAGAGGAATATATGGATTATATGGATATATGGATCTATGTTTATATAGATACCTAAAAACTTCAAAAAAGAGACACCTGAGTGACTCAATCGGTTGAGTGCCAACTCTGGATTTCAGCTCAGGTCATGGTCCTAGAATCCTGGATCTGCTCCATGTCAGGCTCCACACTGAGCATAGAACCTGCTTAAGATTTTCTCTCTCTCTCTCTCTCTGACCCCTCCCTCACTCACAAATGCACTTTCTTTCTCTCCTAAGAGGTAAAAAATATAAAAATAAAATAAAAAATTTTAAAAACTTTGAAAGATAGACAAAGTATTGTTCACATTTTGTTACTGTGAAATCAAGGAGGGAGTTAACCTTAAAATATAACAACACAACAAATACTTGTTCAGTGACAAGCATTATGCTCAGCTACTTGGACTATATCATTTAATCATCACAACACTGTTGAGGTAGATGTCATTATTATTATTATTATTATTATTATTATTATTATTATTCTATACAGGAGAGATTAGTCATGGAGAGTAAATACCCTGGTCAAGTTTATACAGTCTGTAAGTGTAAGGGTCAAAATTCCAAATAATTTATGCAAAACTCATTATGCTCATTTGAATATGAGCTTTAAAAAAGAGCAGTCCTTTCATTCTTAAAAAAACAAACAAAAAAAAAGTAAGTGAGGATATAGCTCAGGGGCAGAGCATTTGACAGCAGAAAAGAAAAGTAAAAGTGTACTATAACTATTTGTTTACCTTCCATTTCTTAGGCAATAGTAAAATCTAATTCTAAATATTTAAAGTATTTGTTTAAATTTTGTTTCTCAAATTTTGTTGGCCTTCGGAACCATTTCTGCACTTAAAAATAGCTGAAGATCCCAAAGAGCTCTTATTTATGGAAGTTGTATCTATCAATATTTGTCATATTAGAAACTGAAACCAAGAAACTTTTAAAACACTTAACAATTTATTTAAAAATAACAGTAAAGGGGCGCCTGGGTGGCTCAGTCGGTTAAGCGTCCAGCTTCAGCTCAGGTCATGATCTCGCAGTTCGTGGGTTCAAGCCCCGCATCAGGCTCTGTGCTGACAGCTAGCTCAGAGCCTGGAGCCTGCTTCCGGTTCTGTGTCTTCCTCTCTCTCTGACCCTCCCCCTCTCATACTCTGTCTCTCTCTGTATCAAAAATAAATAAAACATTAAAAAAATTAAAAAATAAATAAATAAATAAAGAACAGTAAAGAACCCACTATATGTGAACATTAATTTTTTTAGAAATAACTGTAGTTACTTCATGAAAAAATGGCATTACTTTACATTTTTTCAAATCTTATAACATATGGCTTACACGTAGATAGCTGAATGCCCGTATCTGCTTTTGTGCTCAATCTGTTGTGATTTTGAAGAACATCAAGAAAACCTAGGCTTTCACAAATGTGAATTGAAAAAGGCAGGAATATTTTAACAGCCTTTTCAGATAATGATGCATATTACGCTTTGATACAACCTCAAAACTTGACAAATGTGGTTTTTTAAATGCTAATTTCAAAAAGGAACTTGACTTCTGTATCCCTTGGGTAAATCCCTATCAGGGCTATTGCTGGGTCATAAGGGAGTTCTATGGATAGTTTTTTGAGGAACCTCCACACTTTTCCAGAGCGGCTGCACCAGTTTACATTCCCACCAACAGTGTAGGAGGATGCCCATCTCTCCACACCCTCACCAGCATCTATAGTCTCTTGATTTGTTCATTTTAGCCACTCTGACTGGCGTGAGGTGGTATCTCAGTGTGGTTTTGATTTGAATTTCCCTGATGATGAGTGATGTTGAGCATCGTTTCATGTGCCTGTAGGCCATCTGGATGTCCTCTTTGGAGAAGTGTCTGTTCATGTCTTCTGCCCATTTCTTCACTGGGTTATTTGTTTTTTGGGTGTGGAGTTGGGTGAGTTCCTTGTAGATTTTGGATACTAGCCCTTTACCTGATATGTCATTTGCGACTATCTTTCTGTCAATTGCCTATTAGTTTTCTTGATTGTTTCCTTTGCAGTGCAGAAGCTTTTTATCTTGATGAGATCCCAATAGTTCATTTTTGCTTTCATTTCCCTTGCCTTTGGGGATGTGTCAAGTAGGAAATTGCTGCGGTTGAGATCAAGGAGGTTGTTTCCTACTTTCTCCTCGAGGGTTTTGATGGTTTCCTATCTCACATTCAGGTCCTTCAGCCATTTTGAGTTTATTTTTGTGTATGGTGTAAGACAGTGGTCTAGTTTCATTCTTCTGCATGTTGCTGTCCTGTTCTCCCAGCACCACCATAGCAGCACTGTCAACAATAGCCAAAACATGGAAAGAGCCTAAATGTCCATCACCTCATGAGTGGATCAAGAAGATGTGCTATATATATATATA
>NC_043704.1:84602386-84618181 GCF_006229205.1 Suricata suricatta | reverse complement strand
ATATATATATACACACAATGGAGTATTACATGGCAATGAGAAAGAATGAAATCTTGCCATTTGTAGGAAAGTGGATGGACCTCGAGGGTGTCATGCTAAGCAAAATAAGTCAGGTGAAGGATAGATACCATGTGTTTGCACTCATAGGTCTAACAGGAGAACAGGAGAAGCCTAATGGAGGACCAGGGGGAGGGGAAGAGGGAAAGAGAGTTGGGGAGAGAGAGTGACGCAAAACTTGAGAGACTATTGAACACTGAGAACTAACCGAGAGTTGAGGGGGCAGGGGGAGGGGGGAAAAGAGGTGGTGGTGATGGAGGAGGGCACTTGTGGAGAAGAGCACTGGGTGTTATATGGAAACCAATTTGACAATAAACTATTTAAATAAATAAATAATAAATAAATAAATAAACCTACCATTAATAAGTAAAAAAAAGGAACTTGACACAATAGTGGTGGACTTTTTGTACATTTGTGATATTAAAATTCATTGTTTTTTGGCACTTTGAGTAGATCTTTTACGTACACATGGTTTTAAAATATTATGTTAGTCTTTTGGAAAATATTAGTTCACTTCAAACCTCCCAAACATTGACAAATTTCACTATACAATATTTTAAAAATCAAATCATATTGATTAATATAACCACTGATCTTACCAAAAAAGTTGGCTTGCAACTCGCACGGTCATGCAGTAGTCCCCCCTTGTCCACAGGGAATATGTTCCAAGATTCCAAGGTCATCAGTACATTCCTGAAACCAGGGACAATACCGAATCCTATACCTTCCATGGGTTATTTTCTATACATACATACCTATGATAAAGTTTAATTCATAAGTTAGTCATAGTAAGAGATTAGCGACAATAACTAATAATAAAATAGAATAATTTAACAATATACTCTAACAGAACTTATGTAAATGCATTCTCTCTCTGAAAATACCTTATTGTACTATACTCACCCTTCTTGTGATGATAGGAGATGAAAAACTGCCTACCTAAAGAGATGAAATGCAGTGAGTGACATAGGTATTGTGACATAGTGTTAGGCAACAACTGACCTTCTGACATATCGAAAGAGGATCATCTGCTTTCAGACCATGATGACCAAAGGTAACTGACACTGGAAAGCAAACCTTGACTTAGGTTGACTATTGTAGTGCTTCTGTTGAAACAGCTATCCTATATTTTAGTACACAGAAGTACTTTATGCATATTCCCATTTTGTTTTTCTTTCATAGAATATTTAAAAAGACCTGTATGCAGGGGCACCTGCACAGCGCAGTCTGTTAGTCATCCAACTCCCCTCAGGTCATGATCTCACAGTTTGTGAGTTCAAGCATCACCACATGGGGCTCTCTGCTATCAGCTCAGAGCCAGCCTCGGATTCTCTATCTTCTCTCTCTGCCCCTCCCCTACTCTCTCATGCTCTTTTTCTTTCTCAAAAATAAACATTAAAAAAAATTTTTTTTAAAAAGACATACTCATGGGACAAGATTTATTAAAATTAGTAACTTTTTAATCAAGGAAATTTAACTGTTTAATCAAGGAAATTCTTTTTTTATTTTTTTAATGTTTATTTATTTTTGAGAGAGAGAGAGACTGAGTACAAGCAGGGGAGGGGCTGAGAGAGAGGGAGACACAGAATCAGAAGCAGGCTCTAGGCTCTGAGCTGTCAGCACAGAGCCTGTTGCAGGGCTCGAACCCATGGACCTCAAGATCATGACCTGAGCCAAAGTAGGACACTTAACCGAGTTACCCAGGCACAGCAATCAAGGAAATTCTTAAGAGAAACTGGCTTTCTTTTCATTAGTGTAACTGCGTAGAGGCAAAATATATAATGACTACTACTGTAGTTTAGTGCCACTGCCTTACGTCACCGGAAGCTTACTCACTGTTGTGTGTGCACATTTGGTGCACAATACCAACTCAGTAAAAAAGCAGGTAACAAATGATATTATCATAAAAATGGTTTTGAATTCATTGACCACCTAAAAGCGTCCCAGGAACCTCAAAAGTCTGCAGACCAGATTTTTACAAACTTTAATTTAGGATTATACTCTCCTTCTGCCAATCAAATAGTCCCTTGATAATTCTAGAAGAGGAATTAAAATAGGATAGAAATGTTGCCTATACAATTTTTTATGTCTTTGATTCTTAGTTCTCCTTGTTGTACCATAATAATTAAACAAAATTTGGCCTTTTCACATGCTATAAAATTCTGAATTCATTTCTTTTTAGTTGATTATCTGGATTATTATGGTACCATGTCTATGCCTGCAAGTTATTACACTGTTTTGAAAAGCTTTTTGAACAACATATTAAGAGGAAGAGAGAGTAGTCATGTGATAAGCTTTTCCCAGTCTATAAATTGGTTACTATATATAAGCTGCTTACCAGGTAAAGTAACTCAGGCCAATAGCTTATCTTTCACTAATCAACCTCTACATTAACTTACTAATTTCTCTGTACCTCCCATAGTGAGAACTCTATTTGGATGTATTATGTGTGCTCCCTAATTTGAATATATTATGATGCAATTGAAGATACACAAATTGTGCATATTAGATCTTTTCCATAACTAATTCAAGAATGAAATAATATATGTTGTTTAGAAGTCAATTGTCATGGGTAAATGATAGAAACTGGCCCTAAATTGAACCTTAGGTGAATTCCTTTAGTCTAGGCCGTTGTAAACTATTTAATTCTGAAAATATCTCCTTAAAATAAATTTTAAAAATGTATTCCAACTAATCCTTTATGAATAAAGGTTAAAGACTTAATCCTATGATTTTATAATCCATGGTTTCTGACAAATTGCATGTTTATTTTACTCTGTTGTCCAAATTAGTTCATACAAGTTCTTAAACAAGAAGGGTTGACTCTTAAATATAAGACATTATGTGATCTATGAACCTTTTATTTCAGCGTCATTTTAGATTCTGAATATGTCACTAATTTATTATTTTCTTCCGTTTCCTGGTTGTAATCTAACAGTAAGAGACAAAAGAGGACTTTTTCAAAATTTTCTTACTTTACATCATAACATTTTTAAAAACTTTATTTTGAGTAAAAATAAAACTAAAGTATTTTTTTATAAGAGCAGTTCAGGTGGGGATAGAGTGAAGGGATGTATGTCCTTAAGCTTTCAAGGATCGCCTGCGATTTCTCTAAGGCAGCACTTACCAGGGGCCTACGTGTGGGCTTTCAGATTTCCTTCTTTCCTAGTATGCCACTACTCCAAGCCCCTTCTACCTTCCTTCTTAAAAGTTACTCATTCTTCAAGGACCTCCTTAATAAAGCCTGCTGACTCCAAATTCCATAGCTCCCCCTCCTGTATAGTTACAGTCTGGGAGCCTTCTCATACTCTTCTTCAGCATTGTTGCACTGCCTAGTTCTTAATAGACACCCAAAGAAAATTGTTATGATCAAGTATAAAATGTCAGCGAAAACCAAAGTTAATTCATTTCAAAAATAATTTTAAAAAGTTTTTTTAATGTTTATTTTTTGAGAGAGGGAGAGAGAGAGAGCGTGAGCCGGGGAGGGAAAGAGAGGGAGACACAGAATCAGACTACTGGCTCTGAACTGTTAGCAGAGTTCAATGCAAGGCTAGAACTCACAAGCCAAGCCTTCAGATCATGACCTGAGTGAAGACAGAGGCTCAGCAGAGTGAGCCACAAAGGCGCCCCTCAAAAATGATTTTTTTAATGATTTCCTATATATTATGATTTTGGAACATCACAAAATTTAAAATGAAAACAATAAAAAAATCAGAAAAACAATTTCATTAAGGAAGTTAGAAATTATTTTATTCTCTAAACATTGCATAATATTGAGCAATGAATTTTTTGTAAAAGAAGGAAACAAATAGATTTTTTTTTACTATGAACTGAACAATATTTGTAGCAAAGAAGAAAATAAACAGTAATGTCTGCTTTGTTTTCTCAAAAGACTGTATATTTAGAGGAATAAAGCAAGTCTGACAGGTTTAGAGAAGTAAATTGAAACTCAGTTCAGTTCTGTGGACTTGAGATCCAGAAAGGAATTTAGAATCATATCTCTAACAAGAGTTAGAAGTATCTGGTTCTTTTGAAATACTAGACCTCAGTAAGACTGCCGTATTGTTATCACTTTCTTAACTATTGTGATGAAACTTTTAACAGAAATAGGAATTATAAATATTGGAAGAAATAATTTACATTTCTGCCGATGTATTGGAAGCTTAAACCAAAAAAAAAAAAAATCAATATATCCTGAATTTAGAAAATCAATAGCATACCTGAAAATTATGTAAAATAGAATTTTCAAAGTGGTCCTGACTGCAAAAGAAGAAATATATACTTTAATTTATTTAAAAAATTTTTTTTAAATATTTATATTTGAGAGAGAGTGAGAGAGACAGAGTGTGCATGGGGGAGGGGCAGAGAGAGACAGAGACACAGACTCTGCAGGCTCCAGGCTCTGAGCTGTCAGCACAGAGCCCACCCAACATGGGGCTTGACCTCAAGAGCCGTGAGATCATGACCTGAGCCCAAGTCAGTCACTTAACCAACTGAGCCACCCTGGTGCCTCAAAATATATACTTTTAAATCTCTAAGTAATTTTATGAAAACCTTCACAAAGAAAGTACATGACTTATATGAAAAAAATTTTAAATATTGTTAAAAGATATATTAAAAGACTAAGTGTACAACTATGGCGTATTTACAATCAAACACTATAAAAACACTGTATTTGACCAAATAATATAATGCTATTACAATAAATACTCTAAACTAACGGGTAGGGAAGGGAGTGGGTTTAAAAAGTGCATTGAAGGACTAAACAAGCAAAATGCGAAGAAACATTTGAAAAAGAGAGATATCGAGGTAAGGTAACCTGATTTTTAAAAAAACATACTGCAATAATAAAAAGAAATGTTGGAATAATAATTAAGCATTAGGATAGAATAGCTCAAATACATTATGTATGTGTACAAACATACATAGCTATTTCTTAATTTCTCCTCCATTTAGTTTCTGTCATATATAATAATTTTATATATGAGAAATAACACATACCTAATTAATGAGGAAGAGAAGGATTATTCAGCAAATAGGAATAGAAAATGAACAAAAAATTTGAAAACTTGTCCATTAAGATGATTCCTTCACAGTACATGCACAAATAAAATGTATATGTTACAAGGCAAGCTAAAAGGGAAACACTATGGAAATTCTGTAAATTTGCCATGGAAAGATTCTAAATATTACTCATTTGTCCAAAGAGTGTTCATTAGATTTTAATTTCCAATGGTTTTTGCAATATATGCATCTTTGTCTCCCTTCACAACGACTAGTAGTGATCTTTTCATACTATTCATGTGCAATGCACTTGATAGGTAGTTAATACGTTTATTTATTCACTCATTCAAGTATTATTATCCAAAAATATTTGGCTACATTTTCTTATTAAAAGTATGTTTTTTTTCCTCTACAAAGAGTATGTTTTGATCTGTCTTTTAATCTGTAATGTGCATAGTTTTATCTGTATTGCCTGGGTTCTTCTTTCCTATAAAATTAAAGTAGTAACAACTAAAAATTAAACACAACCTTGTGCCTTTACCTTTTGTATCATACTGTGCTGTCCATGAATGGAATAGTTGGGTAAATAAGGCTTTAAGATAATAGAAACCTAAAGAGCAAACCCTTTCAATGACTTTCTTCATACCATAATTCAGAAACACTAGTTTGAGCTTCGTTTTCTCAGGATAATGATTTTGGCCATGGACAATTTGTAACCAAGGTCTCCATACTGGAATTGGTCTCATTTCAGGATGAAAGTAAGATTTATAGGAGAACAGCAAGATGATGGTCAAAATAATCTTTCAAAAGTCAGGAGATAACCTTATCTGAAGAGAAAAATACTGCCCCATGACCACATGTTCTAAAATAAGGGTTTTGCTCCTGATCTCACTTTTCTATCAAGGAAACTATAAAATATGATAAAATAGAAGCTATTATTACTCCAGTTCAGGGAAAATTGAAGGTATTTTATTTAAATGTTGCTCTTTCCCCCAGTGTGCTATATGTTGTTGGTTTTTTATGTGATATAATTTCATGATATTTCGATGGAATTTTGTATAAAAAGAAACCTTAATATAATTTGTGTTATTGACCCAAAAGTTCAGAGGCAACATTATGAAATAGTAAGCAATGCCATGTAAAATGTTATTATATGACAAAGGTATTCCTGTCATTTCTGGCCATATTAGTCAATGCTGCTGGAAGTGCCTTACAGATGGCATTTATTGTCATGTCAGCTTCCTGTCCTTTCAGAACACTCAGGTCTATATAACTTTGATTTTCTTTTCCATCTGAGTAAATACTGCATTCCTTTCTTCCTCTTGGATGACTGCACTGATTCCCTTCCAGGGTCATCAGCCTATCACTGCTTACTGAAATTGAATCTAAAATAATTCCATATGTATGTTCACATATTATTTTGACTTTCCAGAAGTACTTATGGAAAAATAATTGATAATATGGATTACCAGTCTTGTAAAGGGCACTTATTTTCATAGAGTCTATTTTGCAGAACATGTTAGAGCCAATGGCATTGTATTTAAAGCTGGAAATTTGTGGGGCGCCTGGGTGGCTCAGTCGGTTAAGCCTCTGACTTCGGCTCAGGTCAGATCTCACATTCGTGGGTTCGAGCCCCACATCGGGCTCTGTGCTGACAGCTAGCTCAGAGCCTGGAGCCTGCTTCTGGTTCTGTGTTTCCTTCTCTCTCTCTGCCCCTCCCCCTCTCATGCTCTGTCTCTCTTTGTATCAAAATAAATAAAACATTAAAAACAAAAGTTTAAAGCTGGAAATTTGAATAGACAGACAGACAGATATGGATAGATGGGCGGCTGGGTGGCTAGCTCATCAGAGAAGTGGATCTTGATGTCTATAGCTACATCTATACTGTACCTAGTAGTGGAAAAGTCCAAAATGAATTTTATATATCAACCAGACGAAAAGTGATTTGGAAGAAAATAATTTTCATGCCCATATATAACATATGGACTTAGTGTCAGAGTAAGCCATTTGATAACTGTTGAAAGTATTAGATGCTTAGAGGCAATTAACTACTTTATCCTCAAACCCATTTAGAGGTATTATATATTTGCGACAACTGTTAGCACCGCAAGAGGCTTCCTACTTCATAATTCAAGATGTTCACCAGCCACTGCTCCCCATACCAGCTACCACAGGCCCCCAAACATAGTAGACACACAAATGAGGACTTAGTTTAAAATAACTACCATATATAAATACTCACCATGGTCTAGGTAATTTTCATACATTATTTTTAATTTTTTTTCTAATGTTTATTTATGTTTTTGAGAGAGAGGGAGACAGAGCATGAGTGGAGGAGGGGCAGACAGCAAAGGAGACACAGAATCTGAAACAGGCTCCAGGCTCTGAGCTGTCAGCACAGAGCCTGACACAGGGTTGAACTTGTGAACTGTGAGATCATGACCTGAGCCGAGGTTAACTGACTGAGCCACTCAGGCACCCACACACATTATTTATTATTCTTACATCCAACCTGGAAGGTGGGTGAACTTCCCATTTATAGAAACTTTCCATGAACAGAAACTAGCTCAGAGAGAGTTGATATTTTGCCCAAGGCCATGAGGATAGTATGTAGCAAAAACAGTATTTGAATCCAAGTCTTTTCCACCATACAATCATCTAATGGCAGGTAACACTAATCCTCACAAACCACCCTTTAAAAAAAAGTGATTATTTTTTTGAGAGTGGGTAAAAGTAGAGAGAGAAGGAGGGAGATTCCCAAGCAGACTCTGAGCTGTCAGTGCAGAGCCTCCCACAGGGCTTGATCCCATGAACTGTGACATCATGATCTGTGAGCTCATGACCTGAGCCAAAATTAAGAGTTGGACACTAAACCGACTGAGCCACACAGGCATCCCTCTCACAACCACCTTTTAAAGTATGTTCTGTTACAATCCTAAATTTATGGGGAAGGAAACTGAGGCACAAAGAGATTGTCACATGTCCACAGTTACATACCTGACTTAGACTTGGGGAAACTTATGTGGGAGGGAAATTGGACCAGATCTCATGTGCTGAGGTCTGGATTCACGGCAGCCACTGCACTAAAAGAAAATGACACCATCCCATATGCAAACTTGTCCAAGACAAACCAGGACAGAAGCCCAACTGAAAGGCAGACTTTACTTCCTAAATGTGAGTGGCCTGAGGCTGGCAAAAATGCTCCCTGCCCTTTAGCTTCTTAAAAGTGGACAGAAGCTCTCATGTAGCCCTGAAGACCAAATTCCCCAGTGACGTACACTTAACAGTTGAGTTCAAGGTCCCATTAAAGTGTGTTGAGACAGGAATCCCTCCAAAAGTATCTCTATCTTTCCTTCTCATTCTCACAACTAGGCTTCTGACATTAAAGTTTATTGTTAAAAGCATCCTTAATAGACATATCACGGTATATATTTTCACAAGAGAGAAGAATGTCAAGGAAATTTGTCATGATATGTGTTTACTGTAAATTTGACATGCATTATTGTTAGATCATTCAGCTCTCCTTCCATAATTTTTCTATGCAATTTATTTATGTGCATATTTAAATGGTATGCCACTTAATTGAAATTATAGTGTGTTCAAGCCAGATTTGACACTGACTGGCAGTTGCTCTTAAGGAATACTTGGAACCTATGAATGGGTCATTTTCCAAATAATACAGATATAACCCTATTATCCAGCAGAATAGTTCAGGAAATCAAATAGCTGATATTGCCAATACAAGCACCTGATTCATTCCAGGGAAGGTTATGTCTTATTCACGTTTAAAGCCCACAGCCCTAGAACCACAGATGACAGAACAAGTAGTGGTTCCACTAGATTTTTTTCACATAAGGACTCGGTCTACAAAGCCAAAGGTCTTGAAGGTAACTTTTCAAAAATTATTCTGTCCTTGGAATAATTCTTTAAAAGTTTACGTATCCAGGGGCACATGGGTGGCTTAGTTGTTGGACATCTGACTTCAGCTCAAGTCATGATCTCACAGATTGTGAGTTCGAGTCCTGCCTGGAGCCTGCTTCAGATTTTGTGTCTCCCTCTCTCTCTGCCCCTCTCCCACTCACGCTCTGTCTCTCTCTCTCTCTCTCTCTCTCTCTCCTTCAGAAGTAAATAAACATTTGTAAAAACTTAAAATTTTAAGTGTCTTACTGTGTACAAAACCATCTCAATGTTTGATTTTGTTTTCTATAGTTTTTATCCAAATATCTAGTAGAAAGTTACAGCCTATGGCAAAGGAAGCAAATCCAGACTATTACAGATGGAAGATTCTTGATAGGGCAATAGCCCAAACAAATTTAAGGAAGCAACAAAAACACTAAATAGCTTCAGATTTTATTTTTCAATTTAGAAAGGCTAAATTTTTATAAAGAGTAACAGACACCTGCCTTCCTTTTCCTCTCCTTGGTGTCTTCTAATCTACTTAACTACTCTAGACCTCGGGCACGTCCTTTAACCGTTCTGTGCCTCCATTTCCTTATCTGTAAAACAGGACAATAATAATAATAATACCTTTCTCTTTGAGTTGTTGGGCGGATTAAATGAGGTAAAAATCATTAAAATGCACACATCAGTTATTTGACATGCTGTAAGCGCTATAATCTAGCTAACATATTATAATATTGTTCGATTACTACTACTCCACAATTGTGAAAAGTTATACCTTATCTTGCAGTAGCTTTTAAAAAATAAATTTGCAAGACATTTGACATACCCCTATAAATACAAAAAATTATAAATATAATAAAATAAGAATTATTATAAACCCAAAGGTCACTTTGGTGACAGCACTTATAAAAATCATAAATCAGAGGTACTATTTAAATGTCTTATATTTTTCTACAAATTAGATTACATGACATCCTAATGTGTTCTACAAAGAAACTTCAATCCTATAATAAATGAACCCAGAGTGCAGTGTGCTTTGCCGTGAGAAATATCTGTTGATCTTGACCTCGTTAAAACTATATTTCCCCTTAAAGTTTTTGTTTATCAACTAAAAACTAAGTAAGTAGGTAAGTAGTCAGTATATTGGAACTATTTAACATTTGTGGAATATCGTCTAAGTGCCGGAGAGTTTGCTATGTGCTTTATATATGGTCATTATTTTATTTAATCCCTATGACTGTCCCCTGAAATAGATATTTTCCCTGTTTTACAAAAGAGGACATTGTCTTTCAGAAACTTCTTTATTTGATACAATTAGCTAAGAAGTGGTAGATCAGAGTCTAGAATCTAGGTCTATCTGTTAAGATTATTCTCTGTATACTATACAATATTTTGTTTATTTTGAGCAACTCTTTTTGACTGACTACTCTGAAATAATACCTGATAACATATTTCCCAAAATTATCTGAGAATTACCTTTAGAATATAACATCGTGACCCTATGGGAAATGCTAACAAAATGTCCTCACTGCTGACTCTAAGGAAAAGGAGGTTTATTTCTGCTTAATTTGGGGGAATCCTGGCAACATTTCCACAGAGGAATTATTCCTAGGTAGCAGCTGCAGTAAAATCTCTGTAAACATTTCATTTGATATTCTCCTATTGTACATTTGTGCAAGTGTTTTGCCCACCCCAGGGATGTGAAAAGCGCTATAAGAAATGTAGCGAGCTGTCAGTCAGTGCCCTGCAGGAGGATTTATGAAATGGAGAATGGAGTCCTACAAATACCGTTTGTTTCTTTTCAGCTCAAACTGCACGAATAATTTGAGCCAAATTGGGGCGGGGGGGGGAGCTAATATAGAGATCTGCGCCGCCATGAACGCTGAATAAAAACTAATGGACTGAATGGCAGACTATTTATTGCAAAAATCTAAAACATTTTTGTTTCGAGATATTGGTTTTCTGTGACTCCTGCTTTTTTTTTTTTTTTTTTTTGAATAGTTACTCTAGTTGTCATCGTTATCCTTCTTAACTGAAAGCCAGGCCCTACTCCTTGAACTGCTCTTCTCCCTACAGCCAGGAGAGAGGCTGCATGACAGGTGTCAGGTGCTGTGACTGCTGCGGTTCACCCTCCAAGAAGAAGAAGGGTTCGTCCCAAGAGGTTGAAGGAGCTGCACTAATTGGGGGAGGGCTGTGACTTCCTAGGTAAACTTTAAGCTTTTGAGGGCTTGAGTTTTAGTTGTAGCTCTTCTGCGTTCTAACTGCATGACTTGGGCAAGATCTCACATCAGAGATTCCACTTTCTCATCTCTAATACGGGGGAAATAATATCATGAGACTAAACAGAATAGTATTTGTAAAAGACCTGCTACATGGTAAGCATAGCACTTGCTAAATACTAGCTATCATTCTTTTCATTACTGATGATGAGGCAGTGACAAAAATAGCATTATGTCCTGAATACATACTATTAGATAACTAAGGGATTTTTTTACATTATTGGCTGCCACTTAAACAAACATCTTTTTTTTTTTTTTGGTAACTTTAGATATCATAGACCAACCAAATAGTGTTCTCTTTTCACTTAGTGGCTGCACATGTGGTTTGAATGGAAACTACCATCCTCTTCTCTATTCTTTTTTGTTGTTATTTTTTATTTATTTTATTTTATTTTATTTTATTTATTCTTAAGTTAGCTAGCATACAATGTAGTCTTGTCTTCAGGACTGGATTCCAATGATTCATCACCTACATACAACACCCAGTGCTCATCCCAACCAATGCCCTCCTCATTGCCCATCACCCATTTTCCCCACCCTCATCAGCCCTCAGTTTGTTCTCTGTATTTAAGAGTCTTTTATGGTTTGCCTCCCTCTCCATTTTTTTCTTATTTTTCCTACCCTTCCCCTATGATCATCTGTTACATTTCTCACCTCACAGCAGTCATATTTGCTAATCTCAACAACTCAGGAAACAACAGATATTGGCAAGGATGTGGAGAAAGGGGAACCCTCTTCCACTGCTGGGGGGAATGCAAACTCATGCAGCCACTCTGGAAAACAGTGTGAAAGTTCCTAAAAAAATTAAAAATAGAATTACCCTACAACCCCGCAATTGCACTACTAAGAATGTATCCAAAGGATATAGGAGAGCCGATGTGAAGGGGCACGTGCACCCCAATGATTATAGCTGCGCTATTTCTTCTTCAGTTCCTATTCTCCAGGAGTCTATATAGTACATTGCCTCAAATTATCTCACTAATTACTTAAATTCTGTTGTCTAAATATAAGGTTGTAAAATCATCATCTACTTCCAGATACGAAGAGTAATATACAATGTAAATGTATAGTCAAAAGAATCTATCTTCATCACTTTATTCTATATATTTACAAATCCAGCTGACTCCAAAGTAGGATTATTATTATGGTGCAAAGAATTATATTACCTGCAGTTAATACTGAAAATTTCCATTTTCAAAAAACTATCCTTTAAAAAAAAAGGAGTATTCTTTAAAGCTCCTTTTGGGCCACATCCTATTTCATTATTTTTGGTTTAGTGGCAGGTGTTTTAATCAGCAAAGAGTAAAATGCATCTGGAGCATGAAATGTGTTTCTTTAGAGTTACAGAGAATGTTTCATCCATAGAGGCAGAATGAGCTTTTCTATTTTTTTGTGGTTTGTTTTAGAAAGAAAAGTGTGTGTGTGTGTGTGTGTGTGTGTGTGTGTGTGTGTGTATCATATTTATCTTACAAGCTAAAATTTAGGTTTTGCTGTCATGTATTAATATATACCAAATAATGTAACAGAAGAAAATTAAATTTTCTGTAGACTCTATGAAGTAACAAAAAGGAGTATCACCAACATTTCAAAAATGAAGACTCAAAATTTCTATAGATCATCCCAATATTTTGTTTTAGAGAGCTCCATACTTCTATATATTTGGCTATAACTAGATCACTGCTTTCCAAACTCATAAAAGACATATTGGTGGTGCATAGGTGAAATTTTTATTTTAATAATTTTTTATTTTAGTATGCTTCAGAAATTTAATTAGAATATTAAATTATGATATAATGTTTCCTTTTTTAAATGAAATTACATAAAAAGAGGCAACTGAAATTAAAGTATTAAGAAAACAATATTATAGGAGTTAATGGAAAAATGTCAAAAATTATAGAGGTAGCATTCAAATGGCTGAAGTTCAGGAAATACTGATCCAGGGACTGATTAAAAATGGTGGTGCCACACATTAATTGTTTGAGAGAGGAATTATTTCCCTGGGTGGTTTCACAGTACTTTGAGCGGTAAGGACTGGATGGATGGCTTAGAGAAACCAGGTTGTGTCATGCTGTAAGCAGAGTCTCACCTGGCTACATTAGCAGAGGAAACTGTAGGCACTTTCCCTCCATTACTCCTCACTCTAAAATAAATCCCAGATGGAGCAAAGATCTAAGGGGGAAAATTAGTTTTATTTTACAGTATTAGAGTAGGGATGGTCTTTTAAAGCATGGCATAAGTTTCAGATGACTCCAACAAAGACCTGTAGATTTTACCATTAAATTGTTTTTTAATTTTGGACGTTTGGGCTCTTTCCATAATTTGGCTGTGGTTGAGAGTGCTTCTATAAACATTGGGGTGAATGTCCCGCTTCGAATCAGCATTTGTATCCTTTGGATAAATACCTAGTAGTGAAATTGCTGGGTTGGTAGGGCAGCTCTATTTTTTTTTCTTTTGAGGAATCTCCATTCGGTTTTTCCAGAGTAGCTGTGCCAGTTTGCATTTCAACCAACAGTGCAAAAGGGTTCTCCTTTCTCCACATCCCTGCCAACATCTGTTGTTTCCTGAGTTGTTAATTTTAGCTGTTCTGAGAAGTGTGAAGTGGTACCTCATTATGGTTTTGATTTGTATTTCTCTGATGATGAATGATGTTGAGCATCTTTTCATGTGTCTGTTAGTTATCCAGATGTCTTCTTTGGAAAAGTATCTATTCATGTCTTCTGCCCATTTCTTCACTGAATTATTTGTTTTTTTGAGTATTAAGTTTGATAATTTCTTTATAGATTTTGGATACTAACCCTTTATCCAAAATGTCATTTGCAAATATCTCCTCCCATTCTGTTGATTGCCTTTCAGTTTTCTTGATTGTTTTCTTCACTGTGTAGAAGTGTTTGATCTTGATGAGGCCGCAATTGTTTAATTTTGCTTCTGTTTCCCTTGCCTCTGGAGATATGTCTCTCTAATAAGAAGTTGTTATGGCCAAAGTCAAAGAAGCTGTTGCCTATTTTCTCCTGTAGGATTTTGGTGGTTTTTTGTCTCACATTAAGGAGATATGGCATACACACACACACACACACACACACACACACACACACACACACACTGGAATATTACTTGGCAATTAAAAAGAATGAAATCTTGCCATTTGCAACAACATGAATGGAACTAGAAAGTATTATGCTAAATGAAATAAGTCAGTCAGAGAAAGATAAATATCATATGATTTCACTTATATATGGAATTTAAGAAACAAACAAGATGAACATAAAAAAAGGGAAGGAAAAATAAGATAAAAACAGAGAGGGAGGCAAACCATAACAGATTCTTAAATACAGAGAACAATCTGAAGGTTGCTGGAGGGGAGGTGGGGGGATGGGCTAAATGGGTGATGGGCATTAAGGAGGGCACTTGTCGGGGTGAGCACTGGGTGTTTATGGCAGTGATGAATCACTGGGTCTATTCTTGAAACCAACACTGCACTGTATGTTAACTAACTTGAGTTTAAACTTTAAAAGTGTTTTAAATTTCTGCATAGCAAGTAAATAATAAGTAAATAAAATCAAAACACAAAATAGAAAGTTATATGCAGCACCATATGACAGACAAAAGCTAATTTCCATCACATATTAAAAATCCCTCAACATGCTAAAAAAAGGTAACTAAAGAGTAATAGAAAAACAAAGGTCATGAATAGAAAAACAAAAATAACAGACTGGGAAACATAAATGGCTTTTAAGCATATGAAAATGTGCTTAAACTCTCTTGTAATAAAAGCCACAAACTAAAACCAAATATTCCTTCTTTACCCGCTTGGCAAGAATAAAAATGTTTGATAAATATATTGATAAATACATTGTGTACTGATGTGCCCAATATCAAGAGTAGATAATGTGGAACAGTATATTCAAAAGAGAGGAGGAAAATTATTTATTGCTCTTTATAAAATTTTAGCCTTTCCCAATTCAAAAATAAGATCTTAGGCTATTTGGTGTTTTTGTTAGTTCCTTGAACTTCTATGTCTGTTGCTCTAATAAGAATCATTTATCTGACAATGGAATATTATGCTACCATGAAAATGAATGGTGAGATCTTGTCATTTGCAACAACATGGACAGACCTAGAGGGTATTATGTTAAATTATGAAATAAGTCAGACTGCTAGAGACAAATACCATAAAATTTCACTAATTTGGAATATAAAAAACATCAGACTCAGACCTATAAATACAGAAAACAAACTAATGGTTGCCTAGGGGTAGGAGGGTGAGGAGGTGGGCAAAATGGATGAAGGGGAGTGGAAGATACAGACTTTCAGTTATGGGATGAATTTTTAAAAATTTTTTAACATTGGGGCACCTGGGAAGCTCAGTCGGTTAAGTGTATGACTTCAGCTCAGGTCATGATTTCAGTTTGTGGGTTCAAGCCCCATGTTAGGCTCTGTGCTGACAGCTCAGAACCTGGAGCTGCTTCAGATTCTGTGTCTTCCTCTCTCTCTGCCTCTCCCCCACTTGTGCTCTGGCTCTCTCTGTCTCTTAAAAATAAATAAATGTCAAAAA
>NC_043704.1:84515646-84602286 GCF_006229205.1 Suricata suricatta | reverse complement strand
AAAAAAAAGATTGGAAGATTGAGTAATTTTTTTAAGTCATTTCCAGGACCCTTGGATTTGTAGGCAGAGCTTTTTTATGAGAAGTTGTGAAAGCTCCTGGCTTATGCAAGTCTGCCTAAATGCTCAATTCCAGTGCCCATGCCAACGCAAGCGTGTCCAGACCGAGTGATCAAGAGAGAGAGTAGTAGGAAATGAATTCTGAGACCGAGCCAGAGGCCAGGTCTCTTAGGCTCTGTAGGCTGGGTAAAATATTTTGGACCTAACTCTAATGGAGGCTTTTATTTTTGAGCATGTCATTTTTGACATGACCTAATACACATTTTGAAATTAGAAAAGATTGCTATAGCCACTTTCTAACTATGTATGGCGTCTCTTTTTTAATATAGGAAAAGGCATTTTACTTTTTGTAGACCTTAACTGTTTTAATTTTTAGATTATGAAAGGAATGCTTTTCTCACTGTAGAAAATTTAGGAAGTACAGAAAAATATGGAAAGAGAAAATAAACACATCTGTAAATTTAACCCAACGGTCAGCATATTACGGCCAACAGGTCAACCACCTGTATTTTGTAAATGAAGTTTTATTGGTACACAGCCACACCCGTTTGTTTACAGTTATTTATGATTGCTTTCCACACCACAAGTGGTTGTGCAGAAGCTATATGACCTGCAAAACTTAAAATGGTTACTACCTAGCCCTTTACAGAACATGTTTCCTGGCCTAGTTCGAATCATCTGAAATAATGTTAATTTACTTATTTTTCAAAGATATGTTCTAGACATATTTTTAAGGAGTCGAGATCATACTATAAATACAGTGATATTTTCTGCTGAATTCATTTACTCCTATACTATCAGCATTTCACATGTAATTAACATTCATTATGAAAGATAGCCATTTTTAATGTTTGCATACGTTTCATCTTATAAATATGCCATCATCTACTTAAATAATTCCTTATTTCTTCTTCTTATTTTCTGACATTTTGATTTTCCAAGTTTTTTATTTATAAATAATGCCATAGTGAATATATCTATTTATAATTGTTTGCATTTTTATCATTTTCTCAAGCTAGACTCCTTCACATGGAATTACGGAATCAAAGAGTATTGTCATTTTTAAGACTCCTGATAAATATACCAAGGCTTTAAATCATTGTTACCCCAAACTCTAGGCCTTTGCAAGGTTGTATAACTTCATTTGGGTAAAATTACTAATTTTTAAATATTTTAAATGTGAGTGAGGATAATTATAGAAATAGTTAAACTTAATTTTTTTTAATTTTTTAATATTTTATTTATTTTTGAGACAGAGAGAGACAGAACATGAGTGGCAGGGGCAGAGAGAGAGAGGGAGACACAGAATCTGAAGCAGGCTCCAGACTCTGAGCTAGCTGTCAGCACAGAGCCTAACGCAGGGCTCAAACCCACCAACGTGAGATCATGACCTGAGCTGAAGTTGGAAGCCCTACCGACTGAGCCACCCAGGCACCCCTAAACTCAATTTTTGATAGAGCATTGTTCTAAGTGATAGACATATATTAACTAATGTAATCCTTAGGGATAGGTTCTATTACCCCTATTCTATTTTTAAAAAATTTTAAATGTTAATTATTTATATCTGAGAGAGAGAGAGAGAGAGAGAGACAGGGTGTAAGCAGGGGAGGGGCAGAGGGAGACAGACAGACAGAATTCGAAGCTAACTCCAGGCTCTGAGCTCTTAGCACAAGAGCCCGATGGAAGGCTTGAACCCATAAACTGAGATCATGACCTGAGCTGAAGTCAGTCATTTAAATGACTGAGCTGCTGAGGCACCCCAATTAGTCCTATTTTAGAAGTGGAGGAAAGATTAAAACCTAGGCACTGTGACCCCAGATTTCTGGCATTTAATGGACATGCTAAACTGCTTGAGTTCCTTTTTCTTTTTGTGTTCACTCCTATCATCTACTACTACCAAAGATTAAGTCTTGTGTTAAATTTCTAGGAAATATGTTTTGACTCTAAAGGTCCATGACTTCAAAGAAGTTGGAAACTCATCCTGTTGCATCCTGTTGGCAGTAGAATGATTAATCCACATTAGATATTTCTCCTACCATGCCCTAAGGCTTTCTCAGTGTTTCTTTACTCATTTTCCCATCTCTCAGTATGTTGTCTGGTTGATATTCGTCTCCAAAGTTTAAAGTTTACATATCATGCTATTATTGAAAAAATATTTGGCTTATTCCTTATTATTACTACTAAGAACACAGAGGCAGGCAGAAGCAGCTTCCAGAAGCTCCAGGAAAATTTTATCTCCTATTTTTAAAAAAGATAAATGCAAGCACAACTTTGGTTTGGTGTTATAATTACTTCTTTCGGGTTTCTAGCTATTTTTAAAACAAATTTACACCATCTTGTGCTTGTGTGAAATTTCAAGGATAATGTTCAAGAGATCCTCCAATTATTTTTCCAAGGGTAAGCCCCACCTCTTAATTGTTTTAATTAGCAAACCTATGAAAATTAATTAAAATTGGCATCATACTTCCAAAATTACATACCACTTGCTACTGAACATAAAATCTTAATCAAAACATTGAAACCCTTGAATCCAACTTGCTTTAATTGTCTAAAATGCTTGCTTGAGGGGAAAAATAATGAAAATTGTAAGGTGAGTATAAAGAAAATGACTTTTTTCAGGGACTCTACGGGACCTTTAATTTTGAGGGAGAGCTGGTGTGCGCACCGGCAGGCTCCCGCATGAGTGTGTGCCTGCGCGTGAAGGGATGGGGGGCAGAGGGAGAGAGAGCCTTAAGCAGGCTTCATACCAGCAAGGAGTCAGACCCAGGGCTCAATCTCGTAGTCCTGAGACGATGACCTACGCTGAAAACAAGAATTGGATCCTTAGCTAACTGAGCCACAGGCACCTGGGGAGTCTACAAGACCTTGTAAATGAATGCTTCAAAAAATAATAACGATAATGATGTTGCCAGGTTTTTTTTTCAAGATACAGAGGTTTTCTTTTTTTTTATGTTTTTTATTTACTTTTGAGAGACAGAGATAGCGCGAGCAGAAAAGGGTCAGAGAGAGAGAAAGACACAGAATCCGAAGCAGGCTTCAGGCTTTGAGCTGGCTGTCGGCACAGAGCCCGACACGGGACTCGAACCCACGAACCGTGAGATCATGACCTGAGCCAAAGCCGGACGACCAACCGACTGAGCCACCCAGGCGCCCCCAGAGTTTTTTTTATAGTGGAGTTGTCCACCTTGATGAGGGGGATGCCCTTCAGGTACAAAGAGTCCAGGCACCTTTGTATGCAAATGAAACGTTAGTGCTGCCTAAGGAAAAGGCCTGAGCTAGGCTTCAAGCAGAGTAACGGAGAGGGAAACAGTAGTAAAGTACACTGGTAACTCCTATTAAGCGGCAAGCCCTGGGTTAGGAGTCTTCTCAGAGACTACCTTATTTTTTTCCCCAAAAGCACCCAGGCTGAAATTTATTATTAACCTCATTTTATAGATTAATTAATTAATTAAATCAGAACAAAAGGGATTATGTAACCTGCCTAAAAGCCATTCTGAAAGGCAGGACCTAGTCTCTTCTCCATCTGCTCTCTTGCCCGTGATGGTACCTGCGCCGTATGCAATCTGGATCCTGACTCCCCTTCAGGGTCTGATTCAAATTCATCCCTGCTACAGCCACTTCCAGGAGGGGGGCAGATATTTGAGCTGATTCCTGAGCAGGAGTAGGTAAAGAATAAGAATAAAACAATGGCAATTGAAATTCATAGTTTATTGTTTACCAGGCTGTGTTTCAGATCCATTACCTCATTTCTTTCTTCTAACAACTGAAAGAGGCAATTACTATTATTATTATCTCTTCAATAGTAAAGTCAGTTATCAAGAGTTTAATCTTGGAGTTAAAAAGTAAGTGGCAGAGTTGTTATTTCAATCTATGTCTAATCTGAGAACTCACACTTTCAATCACTTTTCTTGGAAAACACACACACAAGCTAAGCGTGGTCACATAGGTTTGATCTTGAGCAAGTAGAAGTATAGAGGTTCTTAAACCAAAGGAAAAACCAAAAGATCAGGTGGAGGAGGGGCGATTTTATAGTAGATCTCAAGGCTGATAAAGGGCAAAATACTCAACTTCTAAAAATCCCTGTTTATTGTGTTTTGTAAACATTAAGTATTGTTTCTGTTTCTTCACCAGCACTTCAACTGTCATTGTAAGCATTTCAGAGCTTTTTCGGCAGGTGAAACATCATCAGAAAGATATGAAAGCTGGCACAATTATTGTACAGTTGGGAAAAATTTAGCTAAATGTGGATTGTTATTCATTTGCAATACTCATATCAGTACTTTGTTAAGTGAGGACCAGAAAACTTTAGTTATAAAAAAGCAAATTATGAAACTCAGACTACTGATCCAGTGCACCTAGTAGACAGCTAAGAAATGTTAAAAATTCATGAAAAATAACAATGGACATAAAGTGTTTTATGTTAAGGCTATGCCTTAATAAAATCTGTAATCTGCATAGAATAAACTAAACCTACTTTGAAAAGAAAACAGCATTTTCTGAAGGACTAATGCTTGTCTATGCAAATTAGACCATTCCTCACATTTTCCTTAATAGCTTTTGTAAAAACGTCACTTTTCCAGCTGTTTTCCCAACTATTGCTTTTATGCGAGCGGTACAAATACATCTTTCCACAGTCTTACCACCTGATTTGATGTATCAAAGCTGATCTAAGCATTTTCTCCTGTTTTGTGGTATGTGTTTTACTTGTAATACATCTCTCCTATTGCATGCAAAGACATGCAAAAGAGAGGAACTAGCAATATTTATTCTTTGGCCCATTTGATTTGGAAAGTCTTCTTGCAGTATCAGCTGTCACACATTTTCCTCAAGAGTCATGAATGCATAGTAGTTGAATTTTTCTCTGGATATGTTGTAAGACAATGGCATCAGTGGTCTTTCCCTAACAGTCTATTAGTATACTTTTCTCCACTGGCATGTGCCTCTCTGTCATGTATGATGCAATAATAGACTTTAATCAATGACATAAATACATTTTTAAATCATATTTATAATTTGATTTTGGAGTCCTTGAAACCTCTCTAGGGAACCCTGGTTTCCAGAACATGGTATGAAAACCATAGCTATAGGAAGTGGATTGTCATTAAGGGTGAGAAACATCAGCAGACCTGCATTTTACAATGATATTTCTGGTTATGAAATGGAGGATGGGTTAAAGAGGGGACGTATGAGAATCCAAGAGATCTTGGGGTGCCTGTATAGCTTAGTCAGTTGAACACCTGACTCTTGATTTAGACTCAGGTCATGATCTCAGAGTCATGGGATCAAGCCCTGCATTGGGCTCTGCACTAACAACACAGAGCCTGCCTGGGTTTCTCTCTCTCCTTTCTCTCTGCCCTTCCCCCTCAAATCTGCACATTTGCTCACGCTTGCTCTCTTTCTCTCTCTCAAAATAAATAAATAAACATTTTTTAAAAGCCCAGGACATCTGCTAGAAGGCTGTGAGAGACAATGGAAGGTTAAACTTGGGAATATGAATTAGGAAGGATGCAATATTTGAGAAGTAAAATTAATAAAAAGTAGATAATGATGAGTTATCGAATTGATGAATAAGAAGAGATTATCAGTGGCATCTTGCTTTGGGGACCACCATAAGTAATGGTGAAGCTGGTGAAGTCGGCACCCTGAGTGTAGAGGAGCATGTCTATCTGAAGCAGATAAAGAATTTGGTTTTAAACATAGTGAAGCTAAGGTACTAAATGTCCAGTAAACAGTTGAATGCAGATCCAGAATTCAAGAGGAAGATCAGGGCTGGCTTTAAATTTGGTAAACAGATTGATAAAGCCATGGAAGTGATGGCCAAGGAGAAAGTTCAAAGTAAAAAGAGAAGAGGGCTACGAGGCCATGACATGTTATAGAGCACATAGAAGAAGAGCCACTGAGGGGCACCCTGGTGGCTCAGGCAGGCATCCAACTTTGGGTCAGGTCATGATCTCACGGTTCGTGGGTTCGAGTCTCGTGTTGGGCTCTGTGCTGACAGCTCAGAGCCTGGAGCCTCCTTCAAATTCTGCGTCTCACTTTCTCTCTCCCCCACTACCACTTTGTCTCTCTCTCTCTCTCTCTCTCTCTCTCTCTCTCTCTCAAAAATAAACTTTAAAAAAAGTTTTTAAGTGGAAAACGAAAGAGAAGAGCCACTGGAAAAAATCAGGAAAACTAAGTCAAGCAAATAGAGAAATGCATTTCTCCCCCCTCATTCCAGGTTTTCCTTTTCTAAATCCCTGTGCACCTGTCTTCCTCTATCCAAAAAAAAATTAAACTTTAGTAAATGATTTTACTCCTGTTTACAAGGAAGTTTGACACTATCTCACCCTCCATTTTCTTCAGAAACATCCTCCCAGATGAATCCTTCTGTCTTTCCTTTTTCCACTCTTAAGGCAGCTCTGAGTCCTTTTCCTTCTTTTTCACTCCTGACTTTGTTCTCATGATAGCGCCCCCCCCCCCGCCCCCGCTTCTTTAACAAATACTATCTCCCGGGGACTTCTTCAGTTGGTAAAATACATATGTTCCTCCTGCCCCCACGCTGGTCTCCTCACCTGCGCTTCGCAGTCACTGCCCTTCTTCCTTCTTTCCGAGCCACAGTCTTGAAAGATGCTGTTTATCCCCCTCCATCTCACACCTCTCCTCCTATTCTTTTCTTAATCTCTGCAGTCTGTCTTCTCTTCCACCTCATTTCTAAGTTCCCAACCAAAGGCTGAGCCAGCTCCTTTTCTTATAGGCCACTCCTTCGTCCTTTTCTGTGACCACCCAGTCAATCTCAGGCCTCATTTGAAACCGCTGACTGATCGGCCTGTCTTCACGCCTCTATGTCACTGTCCTGTCCAGGCTCTCTTCCTGTCTCTCTGCCAGTTGTCTCTCCCCTCTGCCAGTGTCTCTTCCTCCCCTTCGCTCACGTGGTGGGTATTCCCTGAGTTGCTGCCCTGGAGGTTACTTTGTCACTGTGCGTGCAACCACTTTTAGACAATTCATCTGCCAGTTTAACCTGCCATTTCTCTTGCAGTGTCTCTCAAGTCTGTTACCTCCTGTCTTGTCAGAATGATTCTCTCTTGCCTCCCATCCCTCTCAAGCCATCCACGAATAAAACAAACCCTTGTTCACAAGTGGCTACTACTGGCCCTGGTTGCCACACAGGCCCGAGGCCACTGCTTTAGAGTCGTTACTCTGAGGTCTGAAGACCTCCAGTCGTTTAGAACAAAAATTCTGAAACCTTAGCAGGTATCAGAATTTATCTGGAAGGCTTGTTAAAACACTGTTTTTTTTTAAAAAAAAGGTTTTATTTTCATTCCAATTAGTTAACATACAGTGTAATATTAGTTCCAGGTGTACAGTATAGTGATTCAACACTTCCGTGCAACACCCAGTGCTCATCACGACAAGTGCCCTCCTTAATCCCCATTAAGGGGGTGTATATAGATATATGTATCACATCTTCTTTATCCGTTCATCAATCAATGGACACTTGGGCTGCTTCCATATCTTCTTATATTCTTTGGGTAAATACCCAGCAGTGCAATTGCTGGGTTGTAGGATAGTTCTATTTTTAACTTTTTGAGGAAGCTCCACACTGTTTTCCATGGTGTTGTACAGTTTGCATTCCCACCAATGCACAAAGGTTCCTTTTTCTCCATATTCTTGCCAACACCCGTTGTTTCCTGTGTTGTTGATTTTAGCCATTCTAACAGGAAAACTCCAGCTTCTGAACTCCACCTCCAGAGTTCTCTGATGTGGTATATCTGAGGAAGGACCAAGAATTTGTTTTTTTAGTAAGTTTCCAAGTGATGCCAAGGCTACTGGTTCAGAGCAATACTTGGAGAACCACTGGCTTAGAACAATGCTTCTTAAACTTAGCTGTGCATCAGAATCACTAAGGTAGTTTTTTTTGTTGTTGTTTTAATTACTGCTACTCAAGAGCCACTACTTACCTATTAAATCAGAATATCTGACGGTGGTCTTCCCAGTTAATTCTAACATGCAATCATAGTTTAGATCTACCTGCATAGAAGCAGAGAGAAGGAAGCCTTCCCCCTATCCCTCAAAGAATCAGCAGCTTTGGGCAGGGTTTTTAACCTCCAACCCGGTGGTTCCCTCAAAGGTCGTATATTCCACATAGTAATATGCAAAAGGTTGTGTATAACTGGGAAGGATAGACGGGTTATGACTGTCTCTCTCAAATTAAAAATCACCAAAGGAAGTGATTCTCAGAGAGAGCTGGCCTGTCTCTTACACTGATACATACCACCATTACATGTTTCAAAATACTTCTGTTCATACATCGAGGCTTCTATGGAAAATGTCTGCTCTATTTACATAGCTTCAAGGCTTGAAATTTTAATCCTTACATATTCGCTTAGGTTAAAGACTATTTTTTTCACAAAGTGCTTATATGAAAGAAGAATCTAACATCTATCCATCATTCACATCTTAACAAGAATTGGTTCAACTAGATTGGTTTTATACTTCCACATGTCCTAAAGGAATAGCTCTTTTGAATAGGCTGGGAGAGGAGTATGATGAACTTTTGAAAGTCTAAGTAAAGGTCTACAGATAAAAATTTTTAAATTAGGATACTGGGAACATGGAAAAATTGAGGAAGGCATCTGGGTCAGTAGGGGATATATAAAGAGAAGTCACAATGAGTAATTTTTACCAGTGATATTCTGGACTGGTTGTGTGATGAAGAAATAGATAGAAAACTCTTCCTTTTTTCTCTTCTTCCCCCGATTTATCATCTACAGACTCCTCAGGGTACTAACTGAGGAGTAGTACTGTTTGCACAATCAGTCAGTTTAGAACAATGGAAATTACTAGCAAGACAGAGCTGGTTTCAGTTGTGGCTCGTCTCTGACCAGGCAGCCTGGAGAGATTCAGGAGTTTTCTATCTGTAAAATGGCAATAGTGCGTACTTCATAAGTACCCTTGAGAACTAAGTTTATGTAAAGTGCTTATTACACTGCTTCAACTAGCAAGCGTTCAATAAATGGCTGTTACCACACCTTGGCTAGCTTATGGAACAAATGGGCAATTTGTAGACTTGTCTAAAAGTGCATCTATGTTTCTGTGGGAAGTTTCATGTTCCAAGTAACTGGCTTTGATATGTTCTTTACTACACAAACATCCAAATGCTTACTTTAAAAATTCAGTGTACTATTTTAAGAAACTGCTGATCCTTTAGTCAGCTACCATCTTAATCTCACAACTGATATAAACTTCACCCTGAACTGAGAGCTCCTTAGGGGCACAGACTGTGTCTCTATTGATAATCATTTATTGAACATTTATGTGCTAAATGCTAGACATAAAAATATACATACAGTATACTTCCTTTCATCATGGATCTTAAATACTACCTGTGGGAAATGGTATGCAAATACAATTTTAGATAATGTATATTATAAT
Source organism: Suricata suricatta (assembly GCF_006229205.1). Taxonomy (NCBI): domain Eukaryota; kingdom Metazoa; phylum Chordata; class Mammalia; order Carnivora; family Herpestidae; genus Suricata; species Suricata suricatta. Next base: position 84,592,818 of record NC_043704.1, on the reverse strand, counting down.
AAAGATGTGTGCCAAGAACTATGGAGTATAGTAGGAGACGAGATTCCTTTTATCTGAATTGATAAGGAAATCTTAGCAAAGGGGGTGACGTTCAATCTGGGCCAAACGTGCATTAAAGACAATAATAACAAAAAAGACATTAGGGAATATCGTGATAGACGTGAGCTACTATTGCGGAAAAAGATTCCTACATGGACTAAGGTTTATTTGGACCTTGAACACAGAAGATGATGATAAAATGTAGAACAGCTTGGTATGCACAGTAAGATATACTATTAAACAATAGTAAGCCGGTTGATGAGAAATAAGGGAAGTAAGGTTGGGGAGGTGCTGCCTTTGAACTAGATTTTGCAGAGCCTTGGGCACTAAGCAAGGACGATCCCTAAACTGGGAAATTCTAAGGACTTCATGCAATAAACAAAAAAAGAGGCAGATAGGTTGTAAGACCAGGAACATGAAATATGGTAAAAGCAAAGTTGGACAAAAGGTTATTCCAGAAGTGATGTCATGGGTAAAGATGGCAGATCAGATCATGTTCAAAGCAATTTCACTAAGGCAGGTGTCTGGACATTCCCGTCAGAGATCTGGGCTGGAGCATCTTTGGAAAGCAACTATAAAGTTATAAAACTCACATTTTATGAATATCATCTGAGATTTGAATAATAATATTACCGACAAATATAGCAAAAGTAACGCAAAAGATGATGAATTGATTTTAAGTGAACAAAACTTACTTAGTTCCATCTATATGCCAAATATCATGTGATAATATTATAATGCTATAATACTTATGTACATATAAAATGTGTATACTATATTCCTTTTGGAAGCTATTTCCCACTGTATATATTATTTTACCAAGTTATCTATTTCTGTTGGGCAGGACCGCATCTCATATTTCTCATACATATATTTCTTTTTTTTTATAGTTTGTCAAGTTGGTTTCCATATAACACCCAGTGCTCATCCCCACAAGTGCCCTCCTCCATGCCCATCACCCCCCTTCCCCTCTCCCACTCCCCCATTAGCTCTCAGTCTGTTCTCAATATTCAAGAGTCTCTCATGGTTTGCCTCCCTCTCTCTCCCCATCTGTTTTCCCCCTTCCCCTCCCCCACGGTCCTCTGTTAAGTTTCTCCTGTTCCACTTATGGGTGAAAACATATGCTTTCTGTCCCTCTCTGCCTGACTTATTTCACTCATATATTTTTTAATAACTTATTTTTTAATGTTTATTTATTTTTGAGAGGGAGAGAGAGAGAGAATGAGCAGGGGAGGGGCAGAGAGAGAGAGGGAGAGAGACAATCTCAAGCAGGTTCCTCGCTGTCAACACAGAACCCAGTAAGGAGCTTGATCTCACAAACTGTGAGATCATGACCTGAGCCAAAATTGGGAGTCAGACACCCAACCCACTGAGCCACCCGGGCACTCCTCTCATACATATATTTCTATAATGGTCCTAGCACTATGAAGGATATAAAGGTGGCATGTAATAAAAATCTTCTTGTCTGGTTCAATAACTGAGGCCAGAATTATCAGAAACCTAGCCCAAGTCCTAAATGGAGTTAACAGCGAATAAGAGTGGAATCCGGTTTCCTTTGTTGCAATATAACTTCCTAATATTGAATAAGTCAGTCAGAGAAAGACAGATACCATATGTTATCACTCCTATGTGGAAAGGGAGAAACTTAACAGAGGACCATAGGGGAGGGGAAGGGGGAAAATAGTTAAGGAGAGGGAGAAACTCTTAAAAACTGAGAACAAAGTGAGGCTTGATGGGGGTGGGGGAGAGGGGAAAATGGGGGATGGGCATGGAGGAGGGCACTTGTGATGAGCACTGGGTGTTATATGGAAATCAACTTGACAATAAACTGTAATTAAAAAATAACTTCCTAATATTGATAGAGTGGGAAAAGTTCCGAACAGTGCCATGTCATTCTAGAGAACAAAACTATGGTTCAGTTTATCTTGTGATATTCAGTAACAGATTTTATTGATCTAAAGCATCAAGGGAAATTGTGAGTTCCTGTCCCTTTGGGTGTGTTTTTCACTTTAAAATGTGTTCTGGGTGTTGTATGTAAGTGATGAATCACTGAATTCTTCTCCTGAAACAATATTGCACAGTATGTTAACTAACTAGAATTTAAGTAAAAATTTGAAACATTTAAAATAATAAAATAATTAAAACGTAATCTTCAGGTGGGGGCACCAGGAGAGGGCAGTGAGAGGGTAAATCAGTAGAATCTTTCATAGCAGCAGATTTACTTCACCAAAAAAAAAAAAATGACTTTAATTGAACAGAGATAGAAAAAAATATTTGAATACCCTTCCTTGACAAGAATCAGGACTTTCATGTGAGAATAAAATACACATTTACAGTAAGGTTAGCTTTAAGGGTACAATTTAAAGCTCTTGTCCATCAGCGTATCCTAATGGATGGATGTGACACATGCGTAATATGGAGCTTGTTTGAGCACTTTTGGAAAGAGCAGGGGAGTGTTTGTGGTGCTGTAAGGAGTTTACAATGTTAAGGATGTTTTCTTTTCAACGAGAAACAACACCTACTCAAAATAAGTTGGCAAATCCATGTTCAGAGTCTCTGTTGTCACCCTAATGTTCAGGAATGGTTAAGGAAGGACAGAGAATCTCAAGGTCAGTGGGAATGGTCTTTAGAGTATTCTTATAGGGCTTATCTGTGCTCAAATGCCTAATTTTTTTCCAAGTGCAAAGAATGGCCACTTGCTTGAGACAGGCCCAGTGCCATCCTTTATTCAAGTTCCTTTATATTCCTCTTTTTAAAGAAGCTGTCAAGTTCTTTTTCTGCAGCTGACAGAAAAGGCCAAATCTGTGGTACAGGAAAGGAGGCGCAAAAAGAAACTTTTTTGTGTTGATGTTTTACTAAGTGAGCTAAGGAGAATTTTAGAATCATGTAATTTACTCTGGAGGCATTTACTGTACATAGCTATAGTGATGGTAATTTCTTTCATTGTTGAAGTGAAAAGATAACCATCAATCAGTTGTCAATTGGTCAATTGCAGAAGTGATGAAAAGAAACTGGTAGGAACAATCACTTCTGTGGCTACCTAGACCCTTCGTAGGCTTGGGAAAACTATGGGAACTGGACTGCGTTATAAAAGGGATTGGACCCAATTTTCAAAAAGGTTAACAGGCATAACTTCCTTGTAAAGAGTGGCTGCGCAGTTCTACATAATCAGGAAATGCGTCTTTTTATGAAAAATTGAAAAGACATGGGGTTAAAAAAGTAAAAATTTCATTTTCTCAAACTACATATCAGGTTAAGGAAGCTCAAAAAATCTTGAATTTCAGTGTGCTCTTAATGGAGGAAATAAATGTAACTTACAGTAACCCGACACATGTATTTTAGAACAAATTAGTGAAAATTACTTGGTATTCATGCCTTAGTTCCAATATTGGGCACTTTCAAATAAATAACTTGCCAAGTATTTGTCATAAGAAATTGAAAGTCCAGATAAATTTTGAATAGCATTAAGCAAACATGTGCAAATAATTTAATTTTTAAAATGTATGGCAGCTCACATAAAGACTAAGTTTATAAATCATCAACTTGCATAAAAGGCAAATGACACTTTGAGATTTAGTGTTATAAGCAAGATTTAATTTTAATTTATCCTATTTTCCTAAGAGTAGCAATGTTATTGATTTATTCTGAGAGAGTTCCCCCCACACACAGTGATTTTTTTTTTTTACTGTGGTAGGTAATAAAAAGGATTACAGGCCCTCAGAAGGATGAGATATCATCAGTTTGTAATCCAGCCCATGGTTTCCTAGATACCGTATTGTCTATTCTGTTCCGCTATGTGAAAAATGTTGAATATCAACAATGGGTTTCAGTGCTGTATTGTTGAGTTTTGTATGAACTAATCTAGCTTCACTAAGAAAAAAAAAGAAAAGAAAAGAAAAGAAAAGAAAGAAAGAAGAAAAAAAGAAAAAAAAGAACCACAGCTTTGGACAAAAGTCTATAGCCAGTGCATTTGAAACTCCCCTTGCACAAGGACTGACTGACTGTAGCTGGGGGAAGACAGTTCACTCTTTTGCGCGCTCCTTTCATACAGTCAGCTGGCCCGCTTCTCAGGTGTAGATCACCTATTATCAGTTCACCTGTTTTGGGTCTCTGATGAGGAAAATCCCAGGACTTACCAGCCGGGATAGGCCTCATTTACAAGACAGCTCTGTTCAGTGTTTGGAAGGTAAGCTATCTGCACAACTTCTCTGCTGTAGTGTGCTGGCCTAGCTCTAGAACTTTGCAGCATATCACTTCTTTTTAACTTTTACTTTTTCTTCTCTTTTCTTTTTTTGGAGAAAGAAAGCCTGACAGGTTTCTCCGGAAAAGTGGCCATCCATGGGATGAATGAAATGTTCCCTTTCTATTCCAGTAAGTAATTGACTTGTAACTAAAAATTGAACTGGCTGCTATGTCAACTGCAATGTGAGCTGCTGCTGGCACAGGTGTTGCTTACTCTTAACCTGGAAAGAAAAGGGGCTTAACCTGTGATTAAATTTCAAGTCAACTGACCTCAACATGCTAGTACATAATTCTCCCTTGCCTACCGAATAGCCTGAGTTCTCGTGTTGACCCTGAGTCTGGCACCTGTGTTTTTAATGTTGGGTGTAGCTAAAGCTAGAGTTGCTCTTTTGGTTAGAAATAAAGTGGGTGGAGAACAGTTCTAAGTAAATAACAGGATGGTGGGCCGACTAAGTCTTTAATCCAGCACTCAGTGTGTTCTATTTTTTTTTAATGCAATAACTATAAGTTCATGTAAATTATTTTTCAAACTTTTATTTTTAAAAGTATGGATTCATGACAGCCCTTTTATTACTAGGGACATACAGTAAATCCAAATCAGTGAATTAAACCAAGCAAAAGATGTGAGAATTATGATGCTAAGGGCTTTCAAATGCTTAATTTTGGTTATGTAACCGACCATAGGCTTTCTACATATGCTTTGCACTTTAATGATTTTTAGCCCTAGGAATGAAATAGCAGCACTGTTTTGCCCACTTTCTGTAAATAAAGCGAAAAGACTGTTAAACTTGAGCAAAATGACCCTATTTGAGTTTGGGAGACAAACCTGTACCTACTTCCTAAAAGCAAAGTAAAAATCAGTGGCATCTAAAATTACCATTTGTACTTGAAGCTATTCTCCATTCACTTCGTGGAAAATGGTCGCACGCTAAGAATTAGTCTGTGAGATGAGAGCAGTCGCGGACTGTTGTTTTTTCTTCCTCACTTCCTTTTTAACCTGAGAATTAGCAGAAAATGCTGATGATGCTCGCTTAACCCTGCTTTTAGTGCCAGGCTGTGACCAGCTCGCTGTGAAACCATTTCTGACCCTCTGCTTGCAGTGGTGAGCTTGAATTTTTTCCCCTTCCTTGCCCATCACTGTCAGTCAATTATAGGATTGAACTGAACCAGAAAATCTGGTACAGCCTGGTAATTAGTACAAAGGGTTTCCAGTCTAGTGTAAAGACGGAGATGCAAGAGCCTCAGCAGTCACAGAAATCGTTTTGATTGGCTATGGACACTGCCTTTTAGTGCTGCTCGGTGACTTCCTAAAGACATTGCCTCCTACCCTACAGGTCTTCTCCTTCAAGTACATTATGGTCCCTTTTTTAAAGCTCTGTGTGTATGTGTGTGTGTGCATACGTGCATGTGTGCATGTGTGTGTGTGTGTGTTTCTTTTTTTAGATCCAACTTCTCCCATTTTTAGTCTGTCATTTTGGCCTATCAAACAGACACATTTTGACTTGCCCAACAAAGAACCAAGTTATCAACACTCACAGAAACTGACATTTTTAATTCAGGCTTCATTATGTCTTTGAATTATGACAGTGAAGTACAAAGACATTTTAAGGGTTTTTTCATTATTATTTTTTTAATCCAGCATTGGGATGTTTATCTTTCTTTAGTATTCATATTTCCTTCTCTACCTTTATTCTCAGTGATATATAATTAGCATTATCAAAACCATCAGCTATTATCCTTTATGACTTTTGACCTTTGTTTTTGGCTATGACTCAAACTAGCATTCTCTAAAATAAGTAAAAATTTCTTGAGAAATTTTAATGAAATATTGTAGGGTTATAAAAACAATCATTTAAAATGTGAATCCCCTTTGAATAAAAACAATGAAATAATTTAAAACGTGAAGCTCTTTTAAACATGACTAGGCAAATAAGGCATTATATGATAAGACTATAGCAATGAGATAAATTTCAGAAAAAATTATTTTGTAAATCAAACTTGCATTTGATGATAAGTGCAATTTTATAGTCTATATTTTATCACACATTTTAAACTACTACTTTGCAGCTCTTGGCTTATAATATCAATGCTATTTGGGGGTAAATTATGTTTTTTTGCAGAAGCAAACATCCTCTTTGATTACAGATTACAATCACTCATTAGTCACACATTAGATACAATGGAAGTGTTTGGTAGCTTGTCAATGTAGCAAACGCCTGCCCCAAAAGATAGATATATGTATATTTAAGGGCAAATTTAATTTCTGACACCCTATACAAAATCGCAAAAGCAAGAGTGCCCAAAATAACAGGAGCAAAAGAAAGCACACTGTTTTTTATTTCCACGGATGCTATCTTTAGAACAATCTGCTTGATGATTTTAGTTGTGATGCATGTGTGTTGGGAATCTTCTAACGGACTCTTTATTTACCCACATCTTAATATAGCTTTAAATATCTGTTTTATCCAATGTACAATCTTAACAAAAGTAGTTATATTACCACGTCTGGGACTGATTTTTACATGTCTGACTTTGCTATTAAATTTCAAGAAGGTTAATATTGCTTTTGTAACCCTGTCATGAGTAATGCATTTTCCCAGTAAACATGTCATAATTTTAAAGGCTGCTCAAGAAGCAGTGTTTTTATTGAAATAGTTTTGCATTCATTTCTCTATTGTTTTATAACCAGAATATAGTGTAATGCTTTGAAAAGAATACGCATATTTATGTAATTAACACTTTTTGTTTTTAGCAAAACCTTGCCCATTAAAAATGAAGAGGGTCTGAGAAAACCATGTAAATGGGTAACTTTTCAGTGACAATATTTGCATTCAATTTTAGCTTACCATCAAGTCTGTATCTTGAAATGTATCCATAGAGTGACTGAGAGAAGAGTATATACTGGTAATATTTTTTCTATTTTATCTTTCAATCTAAAATAAATGTTGACATTCAAAAGGTGCTCATCACATGTAGAATGGCAGGGTTCTGTATTCTATAACAGCTGAATTCTCTGTATAAAATCAGAGGCTTTAATATGGACACACAAGTATTCTTTTCCACCTCAATCTGAACTCCTGGTGGCAGAAGTAAGACTTGGAAAGAATCCTAAAGGTTTTTAGACTTGTGGTTTTTAAACTGTGCTCACTTGAACTCTTAGGCTCTTGGGGGATGCTCAGGTCCATGGGAGAAGGGTGGCCAGGTAGCCTCCTACCTCTTGAGACCACAGCAGCTCTGCTTTCATTTGCGGTGACTATTAGAGCCCCATGGAAAAAGGGAATCTCATGTTGGAGGGAAAAAAGTAAACAATTATTGACTGAGACCATCTCATAGATAAGGAAAGCAGGGTTACTTAGAGTAGCACATTGAGTCAGTGACAATGTCAATTTTGCAACCCAGTCTCTTGTCTTAGTCGCAAGCTCACTCTACTAAACTACAAAAAACTTTCCCTATACACTCTTTCCGAGTAGCCATCCAAGGCTGTGTTACTAAATACACACTAAGAAATCCATAGTCCCATGTTCAAAGTCAAGATGCTACTGAGGGTACAGTATCTTGGTGGTCAGTGCAATTGAGCAGCAAGTTGTAAACTAAAACCAAGCTCTTTAATTTTAATACTGTGACATTCAGATGCACTACTGCAGCCCTTAGGCAAAATATTGATTCACTTTTTACTTAGTGAGGTAATATTTAGGGAGTGTATTTTTAAATTTTCAGTTGGGTAAAAAAAATACATGACATAAAATTGACCATCTTAACCGTTGTTAGTAAAGCCAAAGTTCAACAGTGTTAACCATATTCACATTGTGGTGCCTGGGGGAATCTTTCTCAGTGGAAAAAAAATTACTTAGGATTTAAATCCAAAAGAGAGAGAATTAAAGAATGTAAAGCTGAATTAAGATGCTGCTTTCCCCAAGACATGTGTTATGGAATACTATTCCCAAAAGCTGTGCCAGATAAAAAAGTAACACGGTCAAATAATTTTTGGAGGTGTATCATGCTATGTTCCTCTCTAGGAAATTCACAGTGAAAATTTGTATTTGAAAAACTGTGAGAAATCATCTTGTGAAAATCTCTTTGAGTTTTATGTAATATAGAGTATCCCAAGCTAATTTTCCTTAGACTCTCCCTACCTTTTGGGGGAAAGAAAATCAAATTTTATCTTGCAGAGCTAATATTTTGTAGAGTACCTTATGGAAAATTCTACTCCAATAGAACTTTTGCAGATTAAAATTATGAAAGACAGAGAGAAAGACCTGGAAGGCAATGTTTATGTTATATACATTAACTTGCTCTGATTTACCAATTCTTTCTCATCTTATGGATAGGATATTAATGGATATCCCATCAGTTCAATCATTCAATAAATATTTAGGTGCAGTGTTAACTGCCGGGATACAGTAATGGGTAAATCAATCAGGGCTTCTTTACAGAGCTTACAATCCCGGTGCTTAAGAAGGGGAAAGGAAGTATAGGGAGCAAAAGCAATATTTGCTGTTTCTGGCACTCAGCATATTTGGCTATTTGTTTTCTTTTCCTTAATACTAAAATGAGAGAAGTGACGAGGAGAGAGCAGAATGCCAGTTCAGAAGTTTACAGCTTGCTCTTTGAATAGAGATAGCCCGTATTTTCCTGAGATCTACTTATGCATCAGCAATTAGATCAATGTTAATTTGCTAGTAATCCAAAGATGGGCCTCTGTTGTTTAGAAAGAGGAAGACAGCACAAAAATGAAGAACAGAAAAGAAAACAAGGGAAGATGGAGGGAAAGAAAACCATGTTTTCTTGGTCTTCTTCTAGTGTAACTCCGTAGCTATTGATGTTACTTACCTTCCTTACAAGATTTCTTTCAATGTCAACGGAAGACTGCATGTCATCATTATTTTTCTAATAATTCAAAGAGTATCTCTCTATCAGATTCAGCTCTTGTAGTAACCATGGGTCCTACCTCTGTCAGGAAATATTTTCTCTAATTAGTTATCCAACTTTCTCTCTCAGACTCTGACCTTTACGCTGGGGAATCTGCGCCTTCACGTGGGCAGCAGGTGTCTCCTAAGCCACCCCGTAAGCATAGACATTGCTTGGTTCTCCAGAACTGTCCCACCCCTAAAATACCTCTACAGAAAAATTGGACATAGTCCTGCCAAAAGATACTCCTGAAAGGTTCAAGAAAAACCCCACCTTCTTGTTGGGCAGTTCCCTCATGTCCTATTTTCTTGTATGGAGTGTGTGAGTTGAGGGGTAATGCCTGTATATACCACTTGAAAAGAAAGAAATGTTGTAGGTTCCTGGCCTTTGGCCACAGAGATTTGGAAAGAAGAAAGGGTGCAAAATTGAAAAGAAAAAAAAAAGAGGCTTACAACTAAGAGAAAGAAGGAAGACCTCATGCCAGCTCTGCTTTCCTAGCTGCATGTGTATCATTGATGTGTCACAGGTGATTCTCTAAGTCGGTCCTGACCTGAGTCCTCTGGGGGACATCGCAACTTCGTTTCACCATTTCTCCCCTGCTCATCGTAGCTTTTCCTTCAAAGAGAATAATGGGAGATGAAACGATTATCGGAATACTATGAGGAAAGGATTTAGAAGAGAATTTGGGATTTTAAACTTAAAATTAAGCACTATGTTAGTCTGTTTTCTTTTTCTACTAGCTGGGAATCAATTTTCCAATTCATTCTCCTCTCTGTCATTTGCCTATTGATAATATGATAGGTCACGCAGTTCTTGTCCTTTTTATTCCTTTTAATTAACTTTTTAAAATCATGTATGATTATTTGTATGGATTTCTATTCTCTCTTCCCATCAAATGTGTTTGGCTTATTTTTTTATTTACACACCACTACCCACTGCTGTGAATTAAGAATAACAAAAAATCTGCACTCTTCCCTTCCACCTCTTGAACTGGAGAAACAGTTAGCTAATAAGAGGCTAAATGAGCCTTAGAGTATAGAGAAGCTGGAATCCTTAAATTATTTAAATTGAAAAATGGCTGGTTTTACAATCAGAAAAACTCAAGTGGACCATAAGCCCTACTTGATTGTCCCCTCCTTATCTGGATGATCTTGTAATGACAGCTGGAGTTATCTGCCATCAGCATCACTGTCCACAAAAGCTTCTCCTCTCTCTGCTCAACTCTTCAGCAGCCCTGGGGAGCTGGAGCTGTTTCAGGGGAGAGGGCCCTAGAGGATTGGAAACTTTATTAAAATGCAAAGCTGTCTCTAGTGACATAAAAGCCCAGTAAAAAGTGATGGATCTAAGACCACAGGGCCAGAAATGATCTACAGAATGAAAAACTGAGATTTCATATACTGACACCAAAAGGCGAGGGTCAGTATAAAAGAAAAAGCAATGTGAAATAAACAGCAGTGTAACATAAAGATCAAGAGATGGAGGAAAAGGAAAATGTTAATGTTTCAACATGAGTAGTGCAGTGAAGGCCATGTGTCAGACTAGCCTTGCAGAATCCTGTCTCAGGGAGCAGCCCTCTGGAAGGCATTATGGGAAGTCAGGAGAGTGGTCTGCTTGGAAAGGTGAATGAAGCACCACCCACTCCCCCACCGCTCGATATTCCTGATCTCTCTTGGTAGGCAATTCATTCTTGAGCTATTATCCATGAATTTTCCGACATTCTTTGTTACTAATGGTATTAGTAGTAAGTAATAAGAAAGCAATAGGAACCTTTCTTCGGCTTGAAACTGAAAGTGGCCCTTCACTTCATTTGCTCCATAACCATATGACGAATCTAACAGTTTGTCCATTTTACTTAAAGGACTCCTTGTTTATTTCTCACTAATAAGTCAAAATGTTGACATGAAAATTGAGGCACTAAAACATGTAACAATTCAGTAATTTGTTATAAACAAGGAAAATTTAAAACGAGGTTCAATTTCACTTTGAGTATACTGAGCTCTCAATAAATGCCTCTTCCTTTATTTTGCATTCAAAATTCCTTAGTAGAGGGGCACCTGGGGGGCTCTTTCAGTTCAGCATCCAACTCTTGGTTTTGGTTCAGGTCGTGATCTGGAGGTGCGTGGCATCTGTGCCAATAGCGCAGACCCTGCTTGGGGTTCTCTCTCTCCTTCTCTGCCCCTCCTGGGCTCATTCTCTCTCTCTCCCCCCCACCCACCCATCTGTCCCTCCCAAAACAAATTTGAAAAATCCAAGAAACAAAATTCTTTCTAGGGTCTCATGACACTGGAGTTGAAAAATGCCCACTAATGAAATTGGCAACCAACTTCATCAGTCTTCACACAAATCACTCTAAGCACAAAAAGTCATAAATAATTTTCAAAATAGTTCAGAACTCATAAAAACCAAGGTAGCATGTTCCCTTCTACACTTAACTGCTTTGAAGGCATCTCCTAGGAGAGATTTATTAGCATTACCATTACCACCATGACAACTACCCACAACCCTTTATTGAGTATTTACCATATTTCTACCTAGCCCTTCTCCCTTCTCCAAACCTCATCATCAAACCTCATTTTCCCTTCTGCTCAGGAACCTTGAAAGGAAAAAATTGAAAGGGTCAGTCTAAATTACCCAGCTATTAATTTCTCTTTTTATGCAACTGGCAAGTTTTGTTAGCAAATGACCAAAGCTAACTGAAGTACCCCGTTCCTTCATCCTCAGCAGAAGACATTAAAATTTCTGATTGGATCACAATTACCCTACGTTCAGAAGAATTCCCCAAATATGTAATACTTTTGTCCTTATTTTCCCTAAAAATATTGTGTTTACACTTGACATGTTTATAAACTGATTTTTGTGATGAGAAAAGATTGGCAGAATTACTTAAGATGTTTTATCCATGTTCAGTTCAGAGATGGTTTAAGATGTGACCTTGTAAACAAGCTTCCTTCTCCAATATTAAAAAACAAAAACAAAAACACCAGGTCCTCTCTGTCCCCAAAAAAGAGACTGGGCGCCAGAACACAGAGAGGCCCCTTTGTCCAGCTCTCCCTTCACCCCTATTAGTATGCATTGCTGCAAACTTGAGGCCCAGTGAGGAGCTTCTTTGACTTGGGAGGTTGGTTTGTGCAAAATCCAAGCTTTGTTCCACAGGGACACTCATGTCAAATGATAGTCCCTCATGGGAATTGTAGCTCCACCATGTTCTCTCATTCAGGACTGTATATTGGAGTGCAAGCAAGTGAAAGCAGTGCTATTAGAAGGATAACCTTGAGCTTGCTTGAATTAATTCTTAAATAGGTTGTGTGGGAACCCTAGAGCTTTGTTACTATTTCACATTACTTATAACATATCTCAGTCACAGCTGACCACGACACATCAGAGTCTCATAACACTGGAGTGAAAAATACCCACTAATGAAATTGGCAACCAAATTGGCAGAACTAAGCATTGATAAGAAATCCTTAGATCCCTGGAATTAACCCAAGGTTTGAGTGGGCACCCCAAATCAATTCTGGTTCTTAGGAATCTTTGTGCAAATGGTAAGACCACGTCATACTACTTTGTCCCTTTTGGTCTGGTGTCCCTCATACCAGATCAGTTCAAATTTATGGGGCAAGGCAGGACCAGGGAGTGTTTACATTAAACCGGGCTTTAAATAAGCTTAAGATACCAAATGTTGTTAACAACATGAAATTCATTTTATGCGCCATGACTAAATTTCTGTCTTTATATTGAATATATTATTTGCATGTGTTAATGTGGACTTTACACTGAAAGCAAAATTATTTTTGTACAACAATTTTCAGCAGTTCAAAATGCAAAGATTCTCTGGAGAGCTTTTTAAAAGGCCAACACTAGGGGTGCCCGGCTGGCTCAGTAGGAGGAGCATGCGACTCGATCTCAGAGTTGTGGCTTCGAGCCCCCAGGTTGTGTGGAGAGATACAATATTAAATAAATATTACAATACAATATTTAAATAAATATTTAATACAATATTTTAAAAAAGGAGTGCAATACTGAGACCATATCCTGGACAAATTAAATCAGAATCTGTGATAATGGGACCCAAGCATCAATATTTTAAAGCTCCAAAGATGATTCCAGCAAGGTTGAGAACCACTAGTCTAGGGAAGGGAGAAAGGTGGGAGAGGGAAATCAGTACAGGGAGATATTCAGAAATTGTGGTCATGCAGTTATAACTGGTGTTATTTAGATTTGTCAGCCCGGTGCTCTAAGCTCTACAAGGGACACTGGAGATGGGCCTCACACAACCCAGACAGTAGTCACTTCCTGCCTCTCTCTGTGTATCTGTGCTTGAAGCCTCTATCTCCGTGAGTCAAGGGCAAAAGAAGTGGTGACTTCTCTGTAGCTGCAGAATTCTCTCAAGATTGATTCCGTAACACCTTTCTCTACTTCACTCTCTTTAGAGGCAGGTAAAAGTAAAGCGTCCTGGATCCACCACGAACTTCCTCAGAATAGACAGATTCAGACCAGAGTTTAAAAAAACAATATGGAATGTCTATTGTGAGCAAAGTACTGACTTCATCCTCATTACCACCCTGCCAGGCAGGTATTAGATGTGCCTCCATTTTACAGATGCAGATGCTGAGGAACAGAAGCGTAAGACGGCTGCCTGAGGTCATGCAGCTAATGTGTATCTAAGTCTGGACATTTATTCTAAGACAGATGGAAAACTGACCAAGGGTCGCCCCTGCTATTCATGGACAGCTGTCTGTGGCAAAAGAATCTTCCATTCTTTAGGTAGAGAATCAAATTAGTATGCTAATTGTGTTCTTTGGAAGTATGTGTAAGCAAGCATGATACTCACAGACATAGAAAAGAATCTTCGTATTCAGACACCGGTATGGCATTTGTCCTCTTTTGAAACCTCATCACTAGTTCTCATGACTAATTTAAGCCTATGAGAGTTTCTTTGATTTAGAAAAAGTATTCAGAATATCTAAAAGGACTTGAGCTTCTAAGCTCAAGCTCACATGGAACCTTTGGAGACAGGGTCTGCCCCCTTGTTAGAACATTGCTGAAAATGTGAATCCTCTCGAATTCGTAGTGGCAGAAAAGGAAAAGAAGACTATGTTCCGTGTGTTCTCCCTATGAAGTCCTAGAGTGTGATCGTGTAATTGGGACCAACATCAGCTCTACAGCTGGAGCCATCTGTGTCCTATTTTGTCAAATGTTTTCAACCTGAAACTTCCAGCTACCTAAAGAAACAGCGTAAGGTAGGACAAGCCTTCAACCAATGCAAAGAAAACAGTTTATCTTTTATTTACTCATGAGGCGTTGCCTTGGTCTATTATGTGCTAGGCGCCTTTGCTCTAGCTGCTTCGTCTTTAACCCCCTCTCACTGGCTTGCTTTCTCTCTCCCCCGTCCCCTCCCCTGCTTCTTCCCAGCAGCCTTGCTCTGCCTGTTATCCCCTGTCCCTCTCTACCCTCTGGCCAACACCTGCTCTCAGATCCTTCATTCATACAAAGGTAAAACTGATTGATAACAGCTAAAAAGAATTATGATTTCCAGGGTGACAGGCATTTTAACAGAGATCAAATCCTTTAAGCTAAAAGGGCAATGTCCTTGTGACATAATTACAGGCAGTGGTTCTCTGGAGACTGAGGAAGGCTGCTCCGGTGTTGCCACTCCCATGGCAGCCTGCTGCCCTCCTGAAAAGGTCAATGCCTTTTCATGTTTTCATCCCAAGTGCTTGGCACGGGCACCAGGATATTTGGCGCTCAGTAATGAAGGAAGCGCCGGCCTGAGGAAAATAAGGTGCACCAATAGAGATGTCCTAAGGCAGATGAATGGGAAGATGCTAGATTTGTTTTGAGCCAAAGTGCTAAGGGGAGAGGCCAGATTAGGCAATAAGAGAAGATGATGTAGTGCCATCCATCATTTGAACTCTCCTAGAAGCCCACATCAATTTCAAGAGACTTCAATGCTATTATGAACCAGGAATGCTTTTAGGCACTATAGCGTTGCTGCCCTCATGAAGCTAACATTCTACCTGAAGAGGCTGATATGAAAGCATTAATGATGTAATTGAGTATTTAATCAGAGTCAAATTGAGTGCTGCAAAGGAAAATTGCGGGGACTTACTAAAAAAGCATGTAACAAGGGGACATGACCTAACACAGAAGGTCAGGCAAAACTTCTCAGGGAAGAAATAATAAAGTCACTTACACTGATTCCTGAAGGGTAAGTGGGAGGCAGGTAGGTAGAGAATTCATAAAAGGAGCGGACATTCCTAATAAATACCTTTAATCCTGAGAATTGTCTTGATTCCATTTCCTGATGTTGCCTGGGTGGAAAACGTCTTGAGGTCTTTGTGACAAGCTGCCTGTTCAATCAAGACCCTGAATTCAGACAAGAATTCAAAAGAAAATATTGTCATAAAGGAAGGAATCGTTTCCACAGATGTCAACAACTTAGTGAACACTCATGTACCGTGATCTCACCCATTGCTGGTTTTCTGTGCGCCCAGCTAGGTTGTTAGCATGAACGCCCATTGGATATACCCCATCAGCATCGTCTGGGCCAGCAGGTTTCAAATTCTGAGACGTCCACAGACTAGACTCTATATGCCTCTGTCCAGAAACTCTGGGTGAGAGAAAAGCAGTTAGGAAAAAGGCACCGAGTTAAGGAACGGAAAACCTCAGAGAGAGACGTAAGCCTGGTCTGTCTGACCACCCCACCCTTCTTTTAATATGGAGCTCGCTCGTCTCTTGTATGTCTGTGAAAAACACCTTCCCAAGCGTATCATGCATTTTATGCAATATCTTCCCGTGGCCCCCTTCCCAGCTAATTAAATTCTTGTTCCTAAAAACTCAGTTCTGGCGTCCTAGCCTCTCACCCCACTGTCCCAATCTAATTTAGATATCCCTCGTCTGTGCTTTCAGAGCACGCTGCAGTTTTATACCTTATCATGGCTATATTGTAATAATTGATTTACTTATCTGACTTATCTACTTGAGGGAGTAAGTTCCTTAAGGGCAAGACTCATGTTTTAATCATTTTCGTATCCCTAGTCCCTAGCAGAGTACTTAAAAATCCACTGAATGAATTAATGTTCATGCACGATAGTTACTTTTCCTCTCTTAGCCTCTAGAGAAACGTGGAGACCTAGATTTTGCATATCTGGTAAACAAGCCTGGATTTGTCTGCAGGAAACTTTTGACCTATGCCAGTCTGAAATTCTTCTCCATTTGTCCATAAGCCTGTTGTGGTTGTCTTAACTAGGCTGTTCTCTATAGCCTTTCTTTGAAAACAACTTAAGAACTAATAGACCGGTATACATGACCTGACTTAACAATACATCAGTTAAAAACACAATTGGTTTCTATGTTCGGCACTGAATAAGATAGAACCATGCATAAGTCTGATCTTTTAGTCAATACGTGTTAAATAATTTCCATGTTTCATATTAGAAATAGCATCATTTCAAGCTAGAAGCAAGGAAAAAATAAACTGTGCCTAGCAGGATATTTGCCAAATAGTAAGCACTTAAATATTTCTTTAATGAGAAAAGGAAAGGATAAATTAATAAAGGAGTTATTGGATGAATATATGAATACAGTACAATGCACAGGAATCCTCAAGCCTTGAGTTAGAATAAGGGACTTATCATTGGCGAAAATGACAAAGCCATCAAATGTAAAATATAAAAGCTATTGGAAGATCACATTTTCCAAACCTGGAGGAGACAGATGTTTGCTATATGAGGAGAATGTATTGTAAACTGTAGAGAAATCTCTACACAACCCGCTCCTTCTCCTCGGCCTCCCTGCCACACACACACGCGCGATCAGCACCCTCACATGCACATGTCACGGTGTCTCATCTCCTTGTTTTCCTGAAATAACTTTGATTTGAAAGAGGACTCAGAGATGATAGTAGGGTAAGAGGAAGTTTCCTCCAACCGAAATTCTCCTGCCTTCTCCGTGTATGGTTCTTCAACGCAGGCGTAATCGCCACCTCTTCTAGGAAAGCCTTTTCTGATCCGAGAACCCCCAGCTAGCTGCCCCCTCTGCCCCACCACCTCAGTTTACCTCTTCTCCTCTTTTGCAGTGTGTTTCACTGTCTTTTATTATGGTTGCTTACATCTGTCTGCACCTGTCCTTTCTCTAGAAGAGGAGCTTTGAAAGAGGGGTTGTGCTCCATTTATCTTTATATCCCACTCCCCCACCCCTCTTGCTCCATTCCTAACCTAGAGCCCAGCCAAAAGTAGGGACTCAGAAAATGTTGGATGAAGGAAGAAAAGAAGGAGAGAAGAAAAAGAAGGAAGTTTATTTCTGAATGAAAAGGGCATTTGTCTTCTTTCCTCAAAATAGTGGATCCTTCTAAATAGAAACAGTCTGTTTTCTTTCCCGAGGTGTTAGGGTATGTGCCTTTGAACACCTTACTTTGGCAAAGAGCCCAAATTCCATCTCCAACCGGCTGAGTCACTTTCTGTTTCTTTGCGGTTCATTCATGCTTTTCCCCTTCATTGACACATTAACATTTCATGGTGAGTGGGTCCTGTTCAGCTGGCAGCCCCTCTCGGCCCCACACCTCTAAGCGGTCCTCACTTCACTAGTTCCCAATTGCCTGCCTCTCGGGGAGCTCTGTCATCATCAGCGTATAGCTAGACGAGCTGTTGGTCTGCTGTTGCCATGCCTAAGTTCCGATAATTAACAACGTGAGGCAAGCTTACAATGGGAGACCTCTGCTAGAGGCAATCTTCTCTTCTGGGTTCTTTTCAAAAGCACCCAGGTTGTTTGAAGAAAATGAGAGAAAAACAGATAATGAAAGAACTGGACAGATCTAATATCTGCTTCGTTTGATATCTTATCAGGCTCTCTCATTTTTAATTTTTCTCCAATACCTGTTCATCTCTTAACCTCCGGGCCCTCTGCAGCACTGACTCCCAATGAGTTTCTATTTCAGTCTTGTTTTGTAGGTCAACAATTTGTACCTTAACCTCAAAAATAGCAATAATCCATGAACAAATTCATAATTAAAAATCTAGCATCTCTAAAGCATGGCATGCAAGAGTTTTTGCTTACTGACTGAAAAGGAAATTGTGCATGCATGTGTGCGCGCGCACACACACACACACACTCACAAATATTTGTTACAAGCTTAGCATTTCAAGATTTACTTTCGCTCCTTAGGCCCTTAGTAGGTGCTCAATAACTCCCTGCTGACACAGTGATTAGTTTTAGTAGCTCCCTGTTATTTCCAAAGACACAGCATTTTCCAGACTTTTCTGATCAACAAATGAAACGTAGCTTTTCTTAAAGCCGTGGAAATAGAATAATTCATATTGCGAGGTTATTTATTACCAGCCAGACCCTCATCTTGCTCTACGGGGCTCTGATAATCACCTATTTCAGAAGCCATTAGCCTTCTGTGTGTTGTAAAGCACTCTTCACCATAACGTGTCTATGCCTTTGTATTCTAGGGGGAGGAATGGTGTGTACTGAAGTAACAGACCTCTGTTGACCAAGTAAGAAAGTCTTTGATGCACAAATAGTACATTTAGCTGCTTTTATTTGATAGTGTTGAAATTAAGCAATGTTTGGAATCCCTGCCCAGGTATGGAAACACATAAAACCTTTGAGAATGCGTACATTAATTCAGATGCTTAAAATTATAGAAACACAGACATATAAGAAAAATACACGTTGAAAGAATGTGACCATCAAGCCTTAGGCACTTACGGGAGGACAGCAGGAGCTGGATTTAACTTATTGATTTTAGAAGCACGGCTTTTTTTTTAAAGGTGAAATATTGCCTTTCCTGTTTTCAGATAATAATGACTGTTGTTGCAAATTATAAAATTTAATTAGCTATATAAATGCCAGAGGAACAAATAGTGTGCTATTGTCTTGATATCTTTCCAGAAATTAGTCTTTTAAAATAAATTTGCCATATTAATCATCTAAAAATATTTTTGATCACTGAATTAATAGTTTGCAGCCTGTTTTCAGGTACTCATTGCCATAGGTGATTGCTTCTTAATTACCACATGGGCTCTTTCTATTCACTCATATTAATTCATGTTTTCTGGCACAGTCCCAAAAGGCAGCCTTGCCCTGTATCTTATAATTACTTCTATAATTGAATTTGCCCACTTTTTCTAACCTATTTTTTAAACTGACTGTGTTTGTTCATGGTTTATTGTGTCTTTTTTTGTGTCAGTTCTCTGCAAGCAGAATGTACATTGATTCTTTCCTCGTTTCTCATTAATTTTCAAGAGCTTTGCTGCATGTCTGTTTTCTCAGTCTGTCAGACCTATTGCTAGACCAAAAAAAAAAAAAGCACTCTTATTATTAAAGGTTAGGTAAAATAGACTGAAGTTAATTAATTCATTAGTAACTCTGAGCCAATTACTGGAGCCTTCTCTTATTTATATACTTGTTAACAAGACAGAAATGAGAAAGGCCAATTACAGGCATGTGTCCTTCAGAAGTTCAGCAAACCCAGAGCATTTATTGACACCTCTCCAAAAAAATTTCAGTTTATATATTGTGTGTGACATTGCATTTAAAAATTATTGGCTAACAGGCTTTTCCATTCTAGTAATAAATTTAAAGTATCCCCTCCATCTATGGAAATCTTCAATATGCCTACTATTACTAGATTCTTCTAAAATTATCTCAAGGAATATTGCTGAGCCTTAGCAATTACAAAAATACAAGAATTGGACTTATTTTCTGGATTCCATTATTCTGTTCTTTCTGAGCTATTAAGGTTTTAATTTTTGAAATGGGATAGTTGATAGCAGATCTCATGTCCTGGAACCCTTTAAGGTATGTTTTACCTGATGTTTATTATATGCCAAGCCTTTACCGCATGTGGAAAGACACTTTATTCTCAGATTTTTCCTGGTTACCAATATAAAACACTTTAACTGCTCCATCCCTACAAACTACCTGCACGGTATAAACTGTATCTATTACTTCTTCCCTATTTTAGAAATTTGTTAATTTAACAGGGGTTTGGAGTGAAGAGGGAGAGTTTTCTCTACATCTACATTCTCTTCACATGTTGGTGTCACTGTGGAACCAACAAACCAACAGAGTCCATTGACACTAATGTCTCCATAAATTGGCTGTTTGACTGAATTAAAACTAATTTGTTTGTTTTGGTTTGGTTTTGGTGTGCTTTTCGAATCTCACATGGACACAGATTTCCACAGATAAGTGGATGCCCAAATAATGTCAGGCTTACTGCTGCCTAACATTTTAGTTTTTTCTCAGTCCCAAGTGTATTCAAATGTAATCAATTATTTTATAACATAATAATGATAATCACAGCATTGTAAAATGAGAAGGAGTCTCAGCAGATGATTAGTCCAGGTTCTTGATTCTTAGAAGACCAAAGGAAAATAGTTTAAAAATGTATAATGTACCTTATTCAGGAAGCCTTTCTTAATACCTCTTATACCTGAAGTGAACACCTTGCCTCTCAATTTCCATGCTCTCTTATTTATAACTATTTTATGGAACATTTTACTTTCTATCCTGGATTATAATAACTTGTATCTGTCTCTCTGCTGAGATACTACCTAACTGACATTAAGTGTATTTTATGTACTTTGTAGCCCCAACAGTCAGCCCACTGCCTGGCAAATAGTAGGCCCTCAGTAAGTATATGCCTAAAGATTTAAGGATGAGGAGTCCATAATCTCTTTTTAACGTGTTCAGTGTCTAACCTCCTCGCTGTCTAGGCTAACTAAAGAATCTCATGCTTGAAATCAGTTAATGTATCTTAATTTTCTGTGGTAACTGCAATAAATTGGTAACAAATGTTCCATTATTAATTCATTATGTAGGCTTCTCTGCTTCACGATTAAAAATCTATACTAATTTTTCCTCAGATGAACTGTTTTTCATTCCTTTAATTACTACATGACTTTTTTTTTCATGGCTTTATGGACCTCAAGTTTGTTCCTTTGGGCCAAGACCACACAGGCCCTTGTTTCTCTTCCAATCCATGTGCTGTGAGGCCTCTGTATATTCAGAAACACCTACGTGGAGCACAGATTTCTTCAACTCCTTTACTCCTTACAGCTCTTACCCATCAGTTCTTTATGCCCCGTCTCAGTGCAGCTGATTTTCCCTCAGCAAATTCTTATATATTGTCCCTGCCTCTCTTTTTACCCTTTCTTTCCTTCCTTCCTTCTTTTCTTCTTTCCTTTCCTCTTTCTCTTCCAACTCTCCACCTTCCTCCCTCTCTCTTCCTTCCTATTCTTTTCTTTATTCTTTTAAATAAAGTGCTTCCTAACTATGCCTTCTAATAACAGGGCTCCACATGCTTCTATGATCTCCCGTTACGCAAGCTTTTGTCACAGATCCCATCTCATTTATTCTTATAGGTTCTGTATTATACAGATGAAGAAACTAAAATTCAGAGAGATGAAGTGACTTGCCCAAGGCCACACAGCTGGTTACCATTTCAGTTTTTGAATTATTGACTTGGTTTACCTGTGAGAACAAAATCAAAAAGGCCCTCTTTTCTTAGTTGATGCTTAACTTTTGTGTAAGGAAATTACCTAAAGTACTCTGCCAAACAGCTGGGTGTGTGGTCAGCTGAATGAATTTTCCCGTAATTACATTAAAGAAAAGAAAATGTGGCCTGCTACTTTAATGTGCCTACATCATCCTGCGGACATGCAGGTTCTGACTCAGTAGGTCTGAATTTCTAATGAGCTCTCAGGGATCTGGAAAGGGGCATGATGCTGCCAGTCCATAGACCTCAGTTGGAATAGTCAGGTCTGGTGAACAGAGTGAATTTTGGGAATTGGAGACACTTGATTCAAGTCCTGTCTCTTCTACTACCTATGACCTTGGGCACTCTACTTAGTTCCTGTGAGCCTCAGTGTTTTAATCCTTAAAATGAGGATATTAATATGTGTTTTACTCCCTGAAAGTCAAGGGACTTGACCTCCAGTGAATGGGTCTGTTTCACACTAGTGCCTGATTAGTCTTCCTAAGGTCTCTCTGAACTCAGAGACTTTGCAGGGAGCCTCACCACCTGGTGAATTATGTATAAACTCTTCCCCTTGAGCCTCCGACCTTCAGTGTTCTAGCCAACGTCACCTTTCTAGCTTGATCTCTTCCTACTTTCTACTCAGACCTTATGTGTAGCTAACACGTCAGATTTTTCTACTTCCTCTTCTTGATTCACCTTTGTCCCACCCAACCTGAATCACACCTGCAGAAATGCTTTCCTTTCTCTAAGTCCCTTCTCCCTCTTACTGGGAGCATTTTTGCTGCTGTCTATCCCCCCTCAGCCTAGCTCCTACTAGATCTGTCTCTGCCATTCAGAGCCTCATAATACTGTTTTTATCTTTGGATGGTTTCTTCTGTATTCTATCTTATGTTCTAGTTATTTCTCTAATTATCCCCTTTCCTATTAGACTCTAAGTTCCATAAGGATGGGGAGCAGGGTTGTTCTGATGTCACAATAGTAAGCACATTGCTTTGGGGCACACTCGCCTGAGGAGGTGTGCACCTCAGCTTCGCCATTTGCCAGGACAAGCCACCTAGCCTGTCTGAGCTCCAGTTTTCTCATCTTAAAAGTAGGTGCCAATTGGGGTACCTGGGTGACTCAGTCAGTTAAGCATCTGACTCTTGATTTCATTTCGCGTCATGATCTCATGGTTCATGAGATCCAGTGTCGCATTGGGCTCTGCTCTGACAGCGCAGAACCTGCTTGGGATTCTCTCTGTGCCCCTCTGCCCCTCCCCTGCTTCTGCTCTCCCTCCTTCTGTGTCTCTCTCAAAATAAATAAACATTAAAAAAGAAAAAAGTAAGTGCCAATAATACCTAGTTTGCAGAGTTACTGGGAAGAAATGTTGTGTATGAAATATCTCACACAGTAGCGAGCACATAGTAAGGGCTCATCTCAGTGAAACTGAATAGATTAGAACTGACTCTGTAACCCCTGCACAACTCAGACATTCATTCTAGTGTGTGAACAACTGGACCCAAGCCCAGGCTTCCGATTTGTGTGAACGTTTTGACATTTTCTTTTCTGGCTATGTCTATGTCAGTATAAAAGTCTTATCAGAATATTCCATATTCAGCCCTATTCAAATCAAACTATATTTGTTGATCTAGCTCCAGTAAGTATAAAGTGATAATGAATGTTAGTTATATGTAGGCTTTGTTTAAAAAAAAAAAGTCCTGTGGTTTACAGTTTAACTTGGGCTTGAGTACAAACTGCAACTCCCTAGAAGTTTCCCTAATCTCTCTCAATTATAACAATCTCAGAAGTTGGGATGTTTTTAATTTAATAATATTCTCTTGAATGATAGCAATAACTTTCAATGCTTCAAATCTCCACTTTTATAAGTTGAATTCATATATCTGTATATAAATTTCACTTGACTGTTCCTTGCTCTTGAGGATTAAAATATTTTATTTCAGTAATTGCTAAGGAGCATAATTGCATTTTTAAAAATTCTTTTCAACTAATTTTTAAAACTAAATAGATCAACAGACTGTATCATTAGTCAATTTAATCTTTTGGGGGACAAACTATTTTTTTTTATAACTGCAAGTTAAATATTGTCAATGTAGCCTAAGTTGACTCAATGCCTAGACACTAGACACAGTGCGAGGGGTGGTTCCAAGTTGCATCTAAACTTAGGACAGTCAAAGCCAAAGTCATAGCTATAGTCAGTATGCTGTTTTGTTAATGTGGTTAAGGAGGGTTTTTAAAAGAAAAATAGAAAATGGGGCAAACCTTGTTTTAATCAAGGAGTATATGGAAAGAAAATTAAATGCCTATATTAAAACCTATTCTTTTAGACTACCAATAACATCTTCCCCCTCGCCTCAGGAGACAATCATAAAACAATAGTGCTTTTAGAACGGGACTGAAGTTGCGTTCTGTGCATGTATGTATAGTCGTCTGTAGGAGGAATGCGAAGTTTAAAGCTGCTGTCGCCTCTTGGAAAAAAAAGGGAAAAAAATGGGACTCAGACTCAAGTATGTATGCATTTTCTGTTCTTCTATCTTGTGGGTCTTTATTGCTAAAAATATTTTTATGAAATGGCTCTGTGCTTCGTGTGGTCTTGTTTGTTTATTCTCAAATCTCAAACCATGACATAATTATGAAACATCTTGAGTTATTAAAAGTGGAGAAATTATATTTTGTTTGTGAACTGAACAGCAGACCAAATGATGTCTTCAGAAACAAAGGTTTTATTTTATATTAGAAAAAAGTTAGTTTTCATTATAAGCTATAATAAGGGATGGTTCTAGGACAAAGAGGCAGAAATTGTCACTGGGAAGCTGTAATGTTGAAGCTATCTACACAGGTGCAAATGAGGTAGAAGTTGGTTTCTTTTTCTTGGCCTATTTAGCCACTTACAGTGGCAAAGCATCTTATTGGGTGAGCAAATCTTTACAAAGCATCTTATTGGGTGAGCAAATCTTGAAAAGTCACCTTGAGATTTAAGTGACCAGTTTATAGCATACGGATGATCAGTTTACCAAGAACAACAGAGAGATATTTAATTTGACTTCACGCAGCATGAACACAGATTGAGACATTGTATCAAGGGGCGCCTGGGTGGCTCCCTCCCTTGAGCCTCTGACTTCAGCTCAGGTCATGATCTCAAAGCTCATGAGTTGGAGCCGTGCATCAGGCTCTGTGCTGACAGCTCAGAGCCTGGAGTCTGCTTCATATTCTGTGTCTCCCTCTCTCTCTGCCCCCGCCCTGCTAGTACTGCTCTTTATCTCTTTCTCTCACTCAAAAGTAAATAAACATTATTAGAAAAAAAAAAAAAAAGCATGGGCTTCAAGTCAGGCTAACCTGAATGTCAACCCTAGCTCTACTGCTTGCTAACCACATGATCTTCAGCAACTTAGCCTCATGAAGTCAGTTTCCTCTCCAATAATATGGGGACTGTGCCATATTTCATTAGCTGAGATGCATATTCTTTTGCCTTTAAACATCAGAATGCATCTTACAACTGATGGCGTGTCTTAGCAACATTTTTTTCCTTCTTAGTAGTACCTAAATTGATTGCATAATTGAAAATCTATGGCATCTGATAGACAACTAAATAATACATACTCCATAGAGTCATTTTGGAATCTAAATAAAATAAATAAAATCTTATCCTCTAGAACCTAGCTCACAAAAGACTTAATAAATAATACCCACTAACATGTGTGCACTATGATTTTTGTAAACTCTGGCATTTTCATGTCTTTTTATTCATGATTTGTGTCTGCCAAAACTAGAAGTTAACTTCCTTGCAAAATCCTTGTGTTGGAACAGTCTGCCTACTGAATTGTTCATCAACTTTCCTCTAATTTCTCTGGCAGCAAGATATTGACCCTAAGGGTTTAAATCTGAAACAAGGTCAAAATAAGGGCTTGTGAAAGTCCACAGTGATTTGTCAGATTGAGTTGTCTGCAGAGAAAAAGAGGAGAAAGTACTTGAGCAAGCTGCAACAGTGTTGGCCCACAGTAAGCGGCACAGAAGTGTTTGGGAGAGGGAGGGGTGGCATGCACGGAGTCGTTCAGGAGGATAGGTTCAAGCGCCAAGATGGCTGGGTTCCAGAAGATTCTGGAGCCAGTTTGGCTTGAGTCTTGGCTCTCCACCTTACAAGCTGAATAACCTCAGGCAAGTTACTTAACTTCTCTGTGGCCTCCATTTTCTTCGAGGGTTGTTGTAAACATTAAAAGAGCAGTGTCCATAGACCATGCTTTGTACGTCTGCTATTATTATTGAATATACACCCTTCTTGTGTTTTAAGTTCCTTTAAAAAAAAATCTGAGTTTTCTCATACTGAAAGAGACTATTCCAGTCAATTTGTTTCTCTAGCAGGTGACTATTACAATTCTGTTTAGAGGCTTGTACCGTATAAAATATATAACCTACAAATAGTGTCTTCGGAGTATTTGTGATCATGTGACATAGATGACAAAACTAGCCTACCTAGCAATAAGCACATGACTAAAAACAAAGTATCATATTATTCTGAGGGTGCTTTCAACAGCCTCTGGAGTGCCTATATAATATTCTCTTCTTATGGCCTAAAATTCAGTATTACATAGGTCAGCCTGTAGCCCCAAGAAAAGAGTCACTATGACTAGGAATTTTAGAGTGGGCTCTTTCTAGCGTTTGTTAACTTGTAACCCATGTTATTCCAATTTTTTTCTAAGTTGTGAACATGACTGTTGTGCTTCAAACAATGACATCCACCAGCATGTTTGTATCTCTAAGCGTGAGATTGGATGTGGCTTTTTACTAATTGACGACACCTACTGAATACAAAGAATCAACTGCAGTGAAATAAAACTTACTAGTAGTTAATCACTAGTTTTTAGTGGTAATTTTGTGGTAATTCACGTGAATAATTGTGATCAGTCTTGTTTTTCCATAACCAAAGCACATATTTAGCTTAAATCTTCTCTTTTTATTCAATTTTGTTCACTTCTCTATTATCTATCATCAGTATCAGTGTCAGGAGACTATATAGAGCAAAGTGTTTTGGGACATTGGTGTCCCAACACCATAGCTCCAAAACCCAGTCTGTCATTCAACCAAGCCCCAAATCTCTGATAAGATTTGTTCTTGCTTGGGGTACCTGGGCGGCTCAGGTGGTTAAGCGTCCAGCTCTTAATTCTGGTTCAGGTCATGATCTCATAGTTGACTGGTTTGAGCCCTGCATCTGGCTCTGCACTGCTTGGGATTCTCTCTCTCTCCCTCTCTCTGCCTCTTCCCTGTATGCTTACACACATATGCACACACATGCACATGCTGTCTCTATCAAAATAAATAAATAAACTTAAAAAAAAGATTCTTGCTCATGTCATAAGCCCGCTAAGGATTGAGTGGCGCTCCTTTTCCCTGTAGCTCTGCCATACTACAGATGCCTCCCAAGGTCATCCTCGTAGGGAAAGCAGAACCTGGACTCTTTTAAGAGCCAGTCCTTTAGCTAAAACACAATCATATGGCCCTGATCAAATCACCAGGGAAGCTGTAATCTTCTTACTTGCCCAGGAAGAGAAAATACTGTGGTGAATACATAGCATTTTCACCGCCACAGCTTCTTACGTAAGGTGTATAACTTTGAGCAAGTTCTGTCTTCTGACAGCCTCAGTTTTTTCATATCCAAAGTGGCAATGATAATACCGATCTTGCACAGCTATTGTGAAGATAAACAAGGAAAGAAACATAAAGCACTTAGCATATGGTAAGTACTTCATAAAAGTATTGTTTTATTACTAATCATCAATAGCTTCTCCCTAGAACACACGTGTCCAGGGGACCTGAGTTATTAGCACTTGTGTTATCTGGCCCCCACCAGCCTGGCCATTTGCTGATCCTTTAGTCTCTGCCCAGCCTCTTGGGGGTGCAGGCCTCGAGGCAGCTGAGACTCTTGCCCATGGAACTGACATCAGTATGAGCTGGTACTACAGGGGCTGGCATAAGAGGGCACCAAAGCCAGGGTACAACAGAGAGAATGGGCTCTAGTTTCTCCAACAGTCTTGGAGGGGAGGATTTTAAGGAGATGACTTAAAGGTGGAGGACAGAAGAGACAACTCCCATGGTGTGAACTTGTGCTTAAAGTCGGTCCTAAGTCCCAAGACAGCAGCTGCGAGAGAGGGGAAAAATGAACACGTATTGAGTCCTTACAAAGTGGCAGGCGTCATGCCAGGGCTTTCACACAGGTGACCTCATTTAATTCTTCCAGGGATCCCTAGGGAAGAATCATTACCCAACATTCCAGTACAGTTAAAGTACTCCTTCAAGCTGACATAGCTACTAAGGGACATGGCTGGAACGGGTCTTCAGAGCCCTGGTGTGGTGTTCTGTGTACCCCAGCACCACTCTACCTGGTACTCCGTCGTGCTGGTGGCCAGCAGCTCTCAGAGAGCACACAGGAAGTGGGACCTCCCTCAGAGGAGCAGGAAGTAGATCCATTTACCTCCTCAAGCAACCCCTCAACCCCCACTTCCCACGTGACCAAAGCAGCTTTAACTGAGGGTCAGCCTAGGGTACAATGTATTTTCAAAAACACACCAATACATTCCTGTCTGCTTGCAAATGTTTGAGATTAACTTCACTGAGAGAGGCAATAAGCATGTATATGAGTTCCTATTAACATATATGTGAGATCGTTTCCTTTTGGGGGCACATGGAGGATAGACTGATTTTACTGAGTAGTAGAACATGGAGTTGGATGAAGAAAAGTGATCACACCAAGGTCACAGCTCCTTGATTTCATAATCTGACAGCCTGGGCAATGAAAAATGTCAAGAAGTTTTGAGTCCTCTATAGCCATGACAGCCCGGAATATGGTGGGAACTCGTCCCCTAGAACAGTCCCATGAAATGAACCCTGAGTACCAGGCCATTAAGTGCCCTCAGGGTATCCAAATATAGCCAGAAAAACCAAGGGATTTGGGGCTTGGCATTTTACAGGAACAGTATTAAAACAGGACTACATCTGCAGCAGCAGAACTGAAATGAATATAAGACTAGGTTTTTCCAATCTGTCAAAATAAATTTACTTAGAGTTGTGAGCAGCATAAACTCTGTAAGTTCCAGTCTCCACCTCTATTTCCAACATTCTACCTGCTGATTTGGACAAGTAGAAGAAACAGTTCATGACCCAACATGCCCTCATACTTGCAATATATTCTGGAACTTCTTTGTCATTTCTATGATATGGCATCTTCCTTACTGTTAATTTTCATAGATACTACTTAGAACAAGGTTTTCATGATCCACATCATACTCAGAGGCAGTATCGTATAGTGGTTAGTGGTTAAGAATATAAGCTCCAGCAATGAGAAAGAATGAAATATGACCACTTGTAGCAAGGTGGATGGGCCTCGAGGGTGTCCTGCTAAGCGAAATAAGTCAGGCAGAGAAGGACAGAAACCATATATTTGCACTCATAGGTCTAACAGGAGATCAGAAGAAACCTAATGGAGGACCAGGGAGAGGGGAAGAGGGAAAGAGAGTTGGGGAGAGAGAGGGATGCAAAACTTGAGAGACTATTGAATGCTGAAAATGAACTGAGGGCTGAAGGGGGAGAGGGAAAAAGAGGTGGTGGTGATGGAGGAGGGCACTTGTGGGGAAGAGCACTGGGTGTTGTATGGAAACCAATTTGACAATAAAATATTTTTAAAAAAATAAAAATAAAAAAAAGAATATACGCTCTGGGGGGGTCCCTGGGGGGTTCAGTCGGTTAACGTCCAACTCTTAATCTCAGCTCAGGCCATGGTATCATGGTCCGTGGATTCGAGACCCACATTGGGTTCTGTGCTGATAGTGTGGAGCCTGCTTGGGATTATCTCTCTCCCTGCTCTTTTTCTCTCTCAAAATAAATGAATACGTTAAAAAGAAAAAAAAGAATATAAGCTCTGGAACCAGAATACCTATGTCTGAACCTGGGTTTCATTATGTACATGCTGTCTGACTTTAGGCACCCTGCTGTGTGCCTCAGTTCCCTCATCTGTCAAATTTAGAGGTTCATGGTGCTATCTCATCAGTTTGTTTCAAGAGTTAAGTAATTTAATATATGTAAAGCACTTAGCAAAGTGACTGACACATGGTAAGAGCCCAGTTCTCTAGCAAGGACTTCAAGAATGAGGGAAAGGGACCAGTGGGGAAGAAAAGCCAAGCTCCAAGCACTGTCACCATCCTGCGGGAGGGACCAGAGTTAACACAGAGCAGCTGAAGTTTGTCTCACTAGTCTATGTCTCAACAGTCAGAAACAAAGACCAGTGCTTCTCAAATTTTCACATGCTTATGAATCACCTGGAGATCATGGTAGAATGCGGATCCTTATCCATTGGATCCAAGGTGCAGCTTGGGATTCTGTATTCCTCACAGCTTTCCCAGTGATGCTAACGCTGCAGGTCTACACACCTCACCTTGAGGATCAAGGGTCTAGAGAACACCGGGTTGCTTAATGCTGCCTACGAGGAGAAAACATTCCAGTGATCTTTCCTTTTACCCAGCCTCTTTTGTCATTTTGGTCATGCATCACGGGCCAAGAAAATGTTTGAAAGTAAGTACCGCCATGGAGGAAGAAGGCACATATATCCTATCTTTAAGGACATAAAATATTTTTCATCCTTAAGCATTTAATGATTTTCCCCTTAGGGGAAAAATTGGCTTCTCTGATCTGTTCTGAATAGCTGAAAAATTGGCTTCTCCTTTCGACTCATTAATTACAAACTAGAGAACTGAGATGTTTTTTGAGGTAGGCCAAAGGCCTCTCCATCTGCTTTCCAAATAGTGAGGGATCAACAAAACCAAGCCCCCTCTTGCCAAATGATGACCTTTGCCAAGTAACCACTCTTTAAATTCTAACCTCATGCACATTTCAAGGGAAATGTAAACCACATGTTTGTGCTCCACGGACACATACAGCATTGACATTTCTCATAAAAAGATTTCCAGTTGTGAAAGAGCTTTAAAGTGCCCCGCAGGGTTTTGCTAAGACCAAAGGTGGAACTTCACAAACAGCTAAGCTGAATAGCATCCCAATTTTAAGAGTCTAAAGCCAATCAGATGATCATTTTTGACCTTGTGATTCATAGATTCAGGCAAAATTAATTTGTAATCATCTAGTCAATTTCTTCTCTGTCTTTTATAGATACCTCCTCATAGAAATCCAGGATAAGCAGAGTTGAACTGTGTGTGTGTGTGTGTGTGTGTGTGTGTGTGTGTGTGTGTTTTAAAAGCATATGTAGGAGCAAAATCAACAAGCATTATTTCTACTCTTTTCTGAAGCCAGCAAAAGGCCTGGGGAAGAATAATCTCTATCCCACCATCAAGTCACTTGTGGTTGATTCTTAGCTCTAATTCCACCAAAACCTTAGGCTGTGTGGGTCATAAGGTATATCCTTCTGCAAGGGCATCTGTAACAAAGTCACACAACTGGGCAGTCTAAACAACAGAAATGTATTGTCTCACAGCTCTGGAGGCTGGAAGGCTGAGGCCAGGTTGGCTCCTTCTGAGGGCTGCAGGAAGGTGTTCCGTGCCTCTCTCCTGGCTTCTGGTGGTTTGCTGGCAATCTTTGGGGTTCCTTGGCTGTATCACACAGCGTTTTCTCTGTGGGCATGCCTGTGTCCAAATTTCCCCTTTGCATAAGGATACCAGCCATATTGGAATAGGGGCCCACCCTTCTCCGGATGACTTCATTTTAACAGAACTAATTACATCTTCAATGACCCTATCTCCCCAACTCACTGTTGAGACCTAGACTAGTGAGGTCACATTCTGAGGTACAGGAGGTTAAAACTTTAACAGACTGATTTGGGGGAGGGAGGTGAGGATATGATTGAACCTTTAACATACAGTATCTGTCCCACCCACTCAACTCAGCCTCTGTAGTGCAAAAGCAGTCACAGAAAATACATAGGCCGTCCTGACTGTGTTGAGTACAATAAAGATTTACTTAGAAACACAGGCTGCAGGCCTGCAGGCAGTAGTTTGCAGATCCCAGTCTTTGAGTATCTCTGATCTGTTCTGAATATGAAAGAAAACAGGAAGAGATTTGACAGCAAAAA
This sequence comes from Suricata suricatta, assembly GCF_006229205.1. Classification (NCBI taxonomy): domain Eukaryota; kingdom Metazoa; phylum Chordata; class Mammalia; order Carnivora; family Herpestidae; genus Suricata; species Suricata suricatta. Next base: position 84,561,079 of record NC_043704.1, on the reverse strand, counting down.
GGGAAGGAACAAATTGGCAAGTTTGGGGAATACCTACCATATTCTAGGCACAGTATTTTACATGTAGCTTTACTATGTCTTATGTTCACATCCAGATGTAATCTGAGTTGGTGTACACAGCTTTAATGACGCAAACTGATCTAAATTTTATCACGGTGGCTCTAGTTACCATGATACATTTTGTCTTTGGGATGTTACCAAGTTCTAGAATGACAGATAGACTTTTCCATTTGACGTTATGCTGCATTCTTTTGATTTTTAGTATGAATGTGTCTAAAACATTAATAATTGTTTATGATTTTTAATCCCTTAGGAATATATATTTATCCTCATAAATACATATGTATATTTATTTTTATATAGTTACTGTTTCTAGAGGCCCTGTATTAGGTTGTGTACAATGACTCCTGAACAAAACACAAATTCTGTCTCCAGGCATTTATTCTGTCCTAGAAGATACATACAAAGGAAACAGGTAACGCAGGAACATACTCAAACATCAACCAAAGATTTCCATATGGACCTGCCACATAGGGGAATTGCTGTGTCCCACATGGACCCATATACATGCATATACATGTGAATCTTGCACCTTCACTTATGGAAACTTAACCAGAAACAAGTTAGAGTTCTGTATAAGATCACAGATGTAAAAGTGCTTTGAAAAGCGTTCACAGAAGGCTTAAAAGTTGACCACGCAGTAAAGAAAAGATATCAATCCGGCACATACTATGTATTTCGCAGTAGTAGCAGAAGTCACGCTCCCACTTACATTAAAACATAGACTGGGCTTATTAACGTCCTTTTATATTAAAACCCGAGGCCTCTCAGAAACCCCGGAACTCTTCCTCCACATGGTTGTGAAGGTGGCGGGCGTCAGGGGCCAGAATCTGCTTTGAATTTGGGGAAGCAGATGTACAAGTAGTGAGTGGCCGTACCGAGGGTGCAGTGAGCCCAGTCCCAGGTGTCAGTATTGGATGTCAGAGGCCCATTCATCTTCAGCAGACGTGCCTCACAGGATCACTTACTTGGAGTGCCCCAAAATTGGCCTTGTACTTAGGATCTGAAAGATAATACCCACAGAATTGTCCCAATTATCAAACAGGTCAAATTGGGGGCCAAAAAAGTGGACCATCTGCCTTTAATCAGGTTTGTCACTTAAAAGGTTTGCAGTTGACAGAGATTTTTCAGAGAAAGTATCAGTTATGATGATACATATATAAAATTGCTATCTGACCTGAAGTGTCAGATGTATGTGGCCTTAATAATTTTAACCATTTTAGACCAAAGAAAACTGTCAAAATCATAATTAAAATGTGATTGTTCTCTTATAATTATGGAAACAGTGCCACATTTCCTGACTGCTACACCCAAGACCTTCGATAGTACAGGCCAAAATCTGCCTTTACATATATAGTTGATTTCATAACCACATATAACTGACTTTCTATTGCCTGAAATAAGGTTTGAGCTCAAGGAACAAAACTAGAGTTTATTTCACAAACACAACAGTAGAGCCTCCCTAATTGTTTCAGGAAATTCTTTTAATTTCTTAGATTCCCTGGTCTATAGTTTAGAAACCACTGTCTTATGCTAAAGAATCTTCTACATGCTTGTCTGGAAATAGGGCAATTTCTCTCTTTTCTGTCTAACTTTACTAAAATGAAGAGAAGAGCCTTCAATCTTCTCCCAGAACTAGAAAAAAGAGGATGGAAGTAAGAGAGAGAGAGAGAGAGAGACAGAAGATGGCTTTTTTTCTTCTCAACACTTTGCAAACTTTAAGAAATGAAGCACGACAGCATGTCAATGCAGAATAATGATAATATTAATAATGATGGTGATGATGATGATCATGATGAATTAGACAATATAATTCTCCTCTTATTCTAAGTGTAAAAACTGAAGCAGAGTGATGAAGTGCCTTTCCCAAGATCAGCGGCCCCACAATTAGAACTTGGGCTTTGCCTCCCTGCACACCTCTTCTTCAGAAGAGAACAAATATCACTAATGTTCATCCTCACCAGAAGAAAACCATACTGGCCCATTCAATGGCCAATTAGAATAAATTGTAAATTAGGACAGATACGATAGGTAGCACAAAAATCAAAAGCTCTCTAAAGAAAAGGAACAAAAAACCTGAATAAATAAGCTTAACGGTCCATTGTTTGTGGGGAAAATGATGAAATTATCATCAAAATATTCTATGACTTGAGAATGAAGATAAATTTTTATGTGGAAAAAAATCTACCTAGAAAAGTAAGACTTTTCCTGGACAGGTATTAGTTTTTATAAAAGGGGCATTAGTCTGTATCTGATAGGAGAAAAAAAGATCCTTTGTGTGAACCTTAGAAATAAACTGGGCAATTAAGATTCTTCATACTGACCGGTATTTAAGGGAGTATGTGTGACTATACTAAGCCTCTGTACATTAAAACTGTGTCTGCACAGAAGAATGTTCTAATTATCCCGGAATCGGCCCCACAGCGTCTGAGTCACTCAGGTGAAAACACCCTTTCTCTCTAAGAGCAGTTTTAGGGACACAGGTTAACAGTAAATACTATAATGCTTCATTTGGCTTGTAAAACAGAAACCTAGTCTAAATATCAATCTGCGGATGCCAAGTGTGTGTTTAAACAATGAGCCAATCTGCTTCCTTCATCAAAACTCTGGGTGAGGGGTTGTTTTCCACTTTCAGGGACATTAGCCCAGCAATGCAAGAAAAAAAAAAATCTTCATTTGGCCAGTGCATCTTTCAGACATTCCCTTCTTTTATTGATTTGTTTTCTCCTGTCCCTTTTCTCCTTCTTTTGTTTCCTTATCATAGCTTCAGGTTATTACGTGCAAAGTATTGATGGGAATGGATGGTTTTGGTCGATGGAGAGCTAATGCATCCCTAATCCCACTATTGTTACAGAGTTATGCTTTACTCTGGTCTCTGATGGGGGAAAAGGTGCAAAGCTGTTGATCCTAGTTTTATTTGTCACAAACCCATCCATCAATCAAGCGCAAGCATGTCTGAATGCCGAATGACATGTGGGTCTCAGCTGAAAAAATTCGATAACACAGTATTGTCAGGTCTCTCACTCTTTTTTTGATAAGAAATACATTTGACTGAAATAGATAAGCATCCAACTACTAAAGACTTGAAGAGAGAAAGTGACATATTGGCACCAAAGGTTATATATCTTTGGTATTAATGATACTTATGAGTAAATAAAACAGGAGGGGCAGGGGCGGAGGAGACACACAACATCCCTGAGGCTTGGTTACGTTTAAGTATCGTGGTTCCACCGCTATTGGGATTTTCAAATATTCATCTGGCCATATTTCACAGTCGACTACCCTGGTTAAAATGCAAGCAAACGTGCCGTTGGTGCAGGTGGTGGGTGCAGGGAATCAAATAGCACTTGTTTACACCTCTCCAAACAATATGGACAGATCCCTTTCTGTTATGTATGGTAGGTAAGTCCCATGTAAGATTTTTATGTATGTATGAACTCGTAAGTTCACAACCATCTCCTCTTGTGAGTGAAAGCATTTAGGGGTGGAGAGAAAGCTTTAATTATTCTAAACTGGAAATATATATGCATGTCATTTTAATAGTGACTTAACTTATAATTACAGTCTCAAAAATGGTTTCTGTGTGTCCCTTTTATTCTAGTTACTAAATTAGGTACTTTAATACATTATGAAAGCCTGTCTTTTCAGTTATATACAATTTTCTATTCATAGTTATTTCAAGATAATTGCATTTGGAAATAGTTAAAACATTAAAAACTACACCAGTATAATATAATTTGAGGGGCCAAATTAATCAACAAATCAGAACATTTTAAAAACCATTTTATTTTCTTGTCATAACATTTTAGAGAAGACAAGATTTTTTAAAATGACCTAAAAAAGCCCATCAAGAAAGGTAACAAAAAGGCAGTCCTGAATTAGAGGGCACTAAGATGAACATTTTGTAACCTTAAATATCACCACGCTAGGAAAGTAAGCCATTTTTGTTCTGTTCAGTGACTAGGGGCTAGACAACTGTAAAAAATCAATGTGGGAGTGCTTTAGATTTGTGGGGTAAATTACATGTGCTTGGCCGCTCCATTGTATCTGCCCTATATTCTATACAAGATACTTTAGATGGAGCTGTCACATAATACATATACTTTCTATTGATTTTTATAGATTTAACAGAACTTGAATTGAACTCCATAATACAGCAAGAAGAGAAACTGTATCTCCTTCAAATCCCTCAATTATTCTTGAAATTAACTGAATGATACCTCCCACTTCTGAATCATGGAGACCAAAAAAAACAAAAAAAACAAAAACAAAAACACCCAAATCCTTTGATTCTTGATTCTCCTCTCCTTGAGTCTTGCTTCTCTTATTTACATTTTATCTTGACTTCCTTACATCTTCAAAAGCATGCTAAGTCTTAAAGAGTTCCCAGGAGGGCCCATGAATCTGCAGTGGGAGCCAACTGAACCTTTGAGAGTGGCCAGAAGTTCCAAGCAGTACCTGTCTGTTGACTGTTCTTTTGAGTTTCCAACTTGCTTTAGTTTGGCCTCACTTTGCCGTCATTTTTAGGCTGATGTGAATTCTGATGCCATTTAAATAAAGTATCTAAAGCCACCATAAGGGTTTGAGCAAGGGTTTGGGGAGTCTGTGGCTATCCTAAGGGCAGCCTTTCCCAGCCAGACACTACTCCCTATGAGGCTCCAAACCATCCCACTGGAGAGGAAAGCAGTTCTGCCCCTCCTCAAAGAAATACTATGAGGTTCTTCCAATCAACTCTGGATATGTAGGTGGTGGGCTGTAGGCAGAACTATACATACCTTTAGAATGATTTATTCAATATGGAGTGGGCTTACTTCCAGAGTGAGTCTCCAGGAAGAATACAGACTTTGTAATTTTACTCAGGATGTGAAACAACAACATCAAAATTCAAGGAGCCACCTTGAGAAGTAGCAGGTGTTAAGGACTCCTCTCATCCAGAAATGCCTTGGGGAGGAGGATGAAATGTGAGATAAATGGGATTCATGTTCTGGTGACATTTCAAAACTATTTTTCAAGTATTTTAGAAAACATAGTATATTATGAAGAAGAAAATGAAATCATTCATAATGCCATCACCCACAGGTGACATTTGTTGCTCTTCTACAATATAGGATATGTGATACAATAAAATAGTAAGAAACAGATTATTGGTCTCATGGCAGTATTTTATTGTGGCTAATTCCATATTAATAATGTTACTCCAAACCGCCTCTGAATTAAAAATAAAAATTATTAAGAGAAGATCTATTATTTTGAGGTGACTTGGAGCCTTTTTTCCCCATAAATGAATGAATGTTAAAGTTATCCAAGAGAAAAAGAAATCTGTTTTCCCATGAGACAGAGAGTTTTGAACTCTACTTTCCCAATGGTGAAAAGGTCTAGCAGTAACTCTTTCCCAATGACTATGAGATAAAGTTCTGTTAGTACTACTTAGCACAACTCTTTCCTCTCTTTTTCTTCCTGTATGTGTGTGTGTGTGTGTGTGTGTGTAAAAACAGTTGACTTGGGGAACATTTATTATTGTAAATAAATCTTTTCAATCAAGCATTTTCTTAAATGAGAAGAAAATAAAATTAAGGGTCTAGACATGTATCAGACTACTCCAAACCTCAATTTAAAAACACAAAAGATTTGAAAAAAAATGGAAAGATACCATTTTCCTGATTGAGAAGACTCAATATGACAAACAGATTATTTCTTTCCAAGTACATGTAATACAAACAACATAAAAATCCTAATACCATGTTTAACCTTATAGACTAATTACCAAGTTTATTTGAAAGAATAAATGTGTTATCGAAGCCTGAAAAAGTAGAGAAAGAAATTTGAGAAAGGACTTCTTTTCTGCCAAGTGGCAAAGTATACTGTAAAGCTTTAGTAATTAAGTCATGTGCATCTAGGAATCTGTAGCTCCTAGGTCCCCAGTTCTGATGATGTTCACACTTAAAGTGTAGTGTCCTGTAGCCTAAGGCACTCTGCAAACCCTGAGGGGGAGAGAATAAACCAGTAGCCACAATGGTGAGAGACCTTTTCTTCCTACCAGTCTTCCTCAGATTTGACTCCTAGCAAAGGACCAAGTGGGAGAAGAGACAGCGATCATAGGAGCACATAAAGAATAGAGAAACCAGGACAATAGCTGTTCTTCCATCTTACAGAGGGCTAGGATTCATTTCAAAAGATGATGGGGTGACTAGGTGGTTCAGTGGATTAAAACCCAACTTTGGCTCAAGTCATTATCTCTTGGTCTGGGAGTTTAAGCCGCACATCTGGCTCTGTGCTGACAGCTCAGAGCCTGGAACCTGCTTCAGATTCTCTGTCTCCCATTCTCTCTGCCCTTCCCCCATTCACGCTCTGTCTATCTGTCTCTCTCTTTCATGAATGAACATTTAAAATTTTAATTAAAAAATAATAAATAAATAAATAAATTTTTAAAGGGCACAAAGAGAAATATTTTACACTATTCCCAACCCCATCTCCATTGTGTTAGTCAAAGTTCTAGTAGCTGTGCCCTTAAACAGTTTAAAATCCTCGCCCAAATAGTTATTTTAAAACTCTAACACCTTCATAGAAAAGAGGAGAAGGCAATCCTACCCCAAAGCTCAATCAAGCTTTTCTGGAGCTGATTATAGACAAAAGAATTGTGTTACTATGATTTGAAAAAGTAGAAACTGTCACATGGCTTTTAGTCATCCTGGCCTTGGTTCATGGATTTCCCAACTTCTACCCAAACAGTGAGATGTTAAAACACACAAAGCAGTGGAATAGAAATAAAGCCTGGAAACAGATTCTAAGAATTTGGTATTGATAAAAGTGAGGTTTTAAATAAATAGCATTGCTCTCATATGCTACTGATATGAATGTAAAATTGGTAAGCCAATTTAGAAGTCAATTTTGCGCTGTCTGTTTAAATGAAAGACACGTAGAGCCCAAGACTCAACGAGTTCACTTCTCCGTATCTCCCTGAGAAACACTGGCACGCGTGTATAACAGGACAGGTACAGGATGTGGCATTTTGGGAAAAAAATGAAAATTATAAATGACCATCAATAAGGGACTAGCTAAAGGAATCATACTATCTGTATGGAAAGGATGAGATAGATCTCTTTATACGGAAACAAAAAGATCTCCAAAACATGCCGTTAATGATTTAAAGGAAGGGGAGGTAAGTTTCAGAATGTTGCCACACAAGCCAGTTTATGCTGACTTATATACACCAACCATCGTACATACACCTATCATCATGAAAAAAATCACATAAATTTTCATTAATCTTTATTTCTCTCAAACCATTCACAAAATACATGTCTCATGGATTAAGAACTTAGATGTGACTTTTTTAGAACTATAAAATTACAAAAATGAATTCTATGAGAATATGTATTTAACTTTGCTAAGGTTAAATAAAGGCCAGAAATTATAAAGAAAATTTCTGACAGATTTAACTTCATGATAAAATAACAGCAACAAACTTCTGTTTAGCGAATACCACCATGAAAAATTAAGAGAAGAATTGCTGAAGGGAACTTAATGGCCATAGCATCTTTAGGGAGAAATCCATCGATATGTATGTTTAAAACACACATACTCTATATATCCCAGCAATTACACTTATGAGTTTACACCAAGGGAATATTGTACGTATTGTCAGTTATATCTGTACAAGGATGTTCAGTACAGTGTTTTGTATTTATAGCAGCACGTAAAAAAGAGGACAGTGAATATCCGTTGAGAAGTAAATGATTCGGTAGATAATGGTGCTTCCAGATGATGGAATACAGTACAGCTGTTAAGTTGGATGTTAGCATTAACCTTTTTTGAGTTCCAATGGCAGACTCTGAGTTAAATGCCTTATCTCCTTCAATTTCTCCATCCATGTTTGAGGTAATTATGATTAGAATTCTTATTTAAAGATGATAAGGCTGAGACGTAGAGAACTTAAGTGGTCCCAAAACATACACTGTCTCTCTCAAAATCTGAAACACACATTTGGAGAACAATAATATGTATAGTGTGATCACATTTATGTAAAGAAACATAAAGGTCTGATGGGGAGAGAGAAGCTTGTCAAAGTGGTGGTCTCTAAATGGATTTAATTGGGTGTTTTTTCCTTCTTTATACCTAACTATATTTTCTGACTTTTTCCAGGAAGGAGCATATATTGCACTTTTAAAAACAAATAATTCTAGGATAAAACCAATTGTGTTTTAGAACAAACAAAATTATTATTCTAGCAAAGCTAATTCTTTAAAATGCAATGTTTTGAGACTTACTATGGTTTTACCTGCAGAACGCCTTCCAGTTGGTAGATGCTGTGTAAGGTAGACTATGAAAAAGCAACCAGGCTTTTTCAGTGGAAAAAAATTGCTATACCAGTCACGAGATGAAAGTAGATCATCTTTCTATTGTCTAGAAGTTGTGGTACTGTTTTAAAGAACATCAGAATAACAGTTTTCAGCCAGGCTAACATAAATTGTAGGTTTCTTGACAAAAAAGGATAAACAAAGCAAATTACCTTAAACTTATTGTCTCCGGACACCTGAGTGGCTCAGATGGTTAAACCACCAACTCTCGATTTTGGTTCAGATCATGATCTCATGGTTCATGAGTTCAAGCCCCACCTGGGCTCTGTGCTGACAGTGTGGAACCTCCTTGGGATTCTCTCTCACCTTCTCTCTCTGCCCCTCCTCTGCCCCTCTTTCTATCTCAAAATAAACTTAAAAAAAAAAACAACCCTATTTTCTCCATTTTTCAAAAACCATTCTCTGAGATCAGACACATTTTTTTTTCTAGGCTACGTGCTGCTCTAGGGGCTCCCTGGTCCAGTGGGCTGAGCTTGCCAGATCAGTACAATGGAATCTGCACTTGTCACTTCCTGGGATGTAATTCCTGAGACAAAATTACCATCAAACACGAAACCTCAACCCAACCATGATCCTAGTAACCATCTCTGCCATTATTTCTTTTCTCTCTAATTCTTTTCATTCTAATTTTAAAAGTATCTATTTATTTTGAGAGAGACAGAGCATGTGTGCATATCCCCAAGGGAGGGAGGGGCAGAGAGAGGGAGAGAGCGAGAGTCCCAAGCAGTCACCATAGCATAGAGCCCGAGGTAAGGCTTGATCTCAGAAACAGAACCGTGAGATCATGACTTGAGCAGGAATCAAGAGTTTATGCTTAAACAACTGATCCACCCAGGCACCCCTCTTTCTTTTTTGTTTTTAAGTCAAATCAGATTAAAATGAGTATCAGGAGGAAGCCCTGAAGGCACTGTAACAAGACAGATACGATACATGCTTACTCTATACTCTCAGTTGGCAGATACAATAAACAGGACCTGAAGTATCAAATGGCTCCCCCTAACCCTATAGCTAGAATCGAAGCTAGAATAGCAATTTAGGCCTCCTGACTCCTCCTGACATTTTTTGGTGGGTTTTTTTGTTGGTTTTTTTTTGTTTGTTTGTTTGTTTTTTGTTTTTGTTTTTTTGTTTTAACACCACTAAGTAGCATTTGATTGAGGGGACTGGTGAGTGATATACAATAGGTTTTGTCTCAGGGGTAGTGTCAGGTAGAAGTGAGGGTACAGTGAAGAGACAGGGATGCAGGTGTACTGTAGATGGATGCACTCAGGCGAATGCAGGTGGACTGTATGCTTTAACAGTCAGAGCTGCTTTCTTTTCCCTTAACCACATTCCCTTAACCCTGAGGATGACAGGCCAACAATCGCCATATTGTAGATTCCAAAATGCCATAGCCTAAGGAAGGCTTGTGTCCACTAGTGAAAGGACAAGGACTAGGAGGAAAAGAGTGACCGGTGTTTTCTCTCTTCCCCTCATTTCCAATTTGATTGAGAGATATCTAAGATTGGATGGAGACATAGATAACCATTTTCTGGTATGATTTAAGAAGAGCCACCCTCCCGCCCCTAAAAACTCATTCCTGGCTGAGCGTCGGACTTCAGCTCAGGTCATGATCTCACGATTCGTGGGTTCGAGCCCCGCGTCGGGCTCTGTGCTGACAGCTCAGAGCCTGGAGCCTGCTTCAGATTCTGTGTCTCCCTCTCTCTCTGACCCTCCCCTGCTCACGCTGTCTCTCTCTGTCTCTCTAAAATAAATAAAAAACATAAAAAAACCCTCACTCCTTTGGGACAAAGTATTATTTATGTATTCAATACTGAAGAAACATCTATTAAGAACTTTTGGGCTTGCCCCCCGCCCCAGCTCCTGGCAGAAAAGGTGATGAATGAATAATAAACAGTCTCTGTCTTTAAAGCTCTTAAAATCTAGATGGGAATCAGACTAGAAACAAGACAATTTACATTAAACATGATGTGTTAGCACATGGTTAAGATGTTTGTCAAGCTTCTGGGACACCTGAAGGGCAAATGGCAGGCAAAGCGGGAAAGGACAAAAGGAAAACTAGACAAACCAAGCAGCAGACATGGATAGTTCTGACAGGCCCCAGAGCTGCCGAGCAGCAGTGAGATGAAGACAGAGAGTAAACACGAGCTGGGCGAGGGCCTGGGAGGCCCCCTTCATTCTGAGGAAGAGCAGAGCCATTGGCAGGGAAGGCTGGACTGGGTAGGGGTGGGGAGAAGATGGTGCCTACTGTATTATATTTATGTTTATACATCATAATAGAGAAAAATGCATCAGGTCATTAACACTTATTCACATATATGAGGAATTTGTTCCAGAAAGCAAGGGTGTGCTGGGGCAAAATTCAGGAATTAACCTCAGAATTATGTTCTTGCTCTAGAACTGTAGGAAGCCAGAGTTTTAAAATCCGACCAGAGTTAGGAGTCTAATTAGGAAGTCAAAATCTTTGCACACAAAAATATCAGAGTACATGTGTTAAGCTGTAGGGTGGGAATTTCTGTGTGGTAGTGGGTCCGGGCAAGGCCTGCCTCAGAGAAGACTGAGACAGCCTCACAAGACCGCATGTAGGGCGGAGACCAGACAAGAGAGAGAGAACAAGCATCCGTTAGGGGCAGTGGGTAGTTTGCACTCAAAGTCAATGAAAGCTAGCAACAGTCACTCAGGAAATATTCACCAAGCCCCGAGTCAGATGGATGTAGGTTGAATATGTAGAAATTACTTGTCCTCAAGGGCCTTCGGTTGAGTTCTATAGTGGGAAAAGAAAGGATCTTGGTCTGGTTGGAAAAGAAGCTTTGCTGAAAGGGTGATTTCGAGCAGGGAATGTGTGCGTGCGTGCGTGTGCATACATGCATGCATGTGTGTGTGTGTGTGTGTGTGTGTGTGTGTGTGTGTGTTGAGGGAGGGACAATAAACTTGTGAGTTCTTGTGGAGATAGATAGATAGAGACTAATGACAACTCTGAAGGCAAACTTTATCATTTCACAGATTCTGATCCAATCTAGTACACACACACATGCACACATAAATCTCCGCACATGCACATTTACTACTGACTATAGTGTACCTTAGACATAGATGCCTTTGGATGAAACATTTACCATAGAATACTTATTTACAATGTGTCTATATTTTAGCCAGAGCTGCCTTTCAAAGACTTTATTGCTCAAAAAAAAAAAGGCAACAACAACAACAATCAGAATGAGAGCCCACATTGAGTGTGAACCAGGAAGCTTGAAAAAAGATGATTTTGGTTCATGTATCATGTAGTTGAAGGATTTTTTTATATAAATAGATGGGAAGGTCATAGCAGGCATCCTGGACCTTGACCTAAAACAATAAAGTGTTTGTTTTTTTGCTTAGAAAACCCTGATCTATTTGTTATATTAAATGTATAATGTACCAGAAAATATGAGGAAGACATGATCCATAGTTAACCACAGCTTACATTTAATATAATTCTTTTTTTGTGTGCATATTTAAACTGATTATCTCATTAAAGCTGAGCTTGCTATTTATTAGTGGATGCTCATTCTGACCGCACAGCACAAGCAACTATGTTAACTAATTCAGTTTTCTGGCCTGTTAACATACAGTTTCGAATTTATGTTCAGGGTAATATAGATTTCAGGTTTTGAGCTGAAAGGAGTCTCAGGGATTAAGTTCATTGCCCTGGAACAGTGATTCTCAAAGTGAACCTCAGACCAGCAGCATAGGCTTCACCTGTGGGCTGGTCAGAAATGCAAAATCATAGGCCCCCCTCCCTCCCACTTGCTGTGTAGGAATCTCGGAGAAAAGGGCCCAGGAAAGGGGGCGTTAACAGATCATTCCCGTGCACATACAAGCTTGAGAAACAATGCTGGAGAACATGGCTAGCTGGTAATATGAATCTACAGCAAGACTGAGGAGAAAAAAGGTTTGATGATGCCTTGTGTGACTCACACATGGACTTGCACAGAGTAGGTACTTAAGAAATGTTTGCTGACTGAAAAAACTGTCTCTTAAACTCTCCCAAATTTCTAACCTTTTCCCCATACTCTTTTAAACATCGTGGACATTTACTGTCATCCTGTTAGAAATGTAAGACTGTTAGGCCCTGCCCCAGACCTCTGCCTGTAGTTTACCAAGACCCCCGGATATACATTTACACATTAACGTTTGAGAAGCAGTGTTCTGGGGAGCCATTTGCTACTCTTAATCCTGTGTAGATGAGTTTTGTAATAAGTAAATTTCTTTTTTTTTTAAAGCAGATTTTATTTCTTTTTTAAATGTTTTATTTATTTTTGATACAAAGAGAGACGGAGCATGAGAGGGGGAGGGGCAGAGAGAGAGGGAGACACAGAATCCGAAACAGGCTCCAGGCTCTGAGCTAGCTGTCTGCACAGAGCCCGACGCGGGGCTCGAACCCACGAACTGTGAGATCTGACCTGAGCCGAAGCCGGCCGCTCAACCGACTGAGCCACCCAGGCACCCCTGTAATAAGTAAATTTCAATATTAACCTCATATGACACTATTCACTCATTCAATAAGTACTTCTGAAGCACCTACTGTGTACAAGGATGGGTGGTTTGGAAATACAAAGATGAAGACATGGTCTCAGATCCCTTGAAAAAGTGTCAACAGCTATACTACCAAGCAGGATGTGGTAAGAGTTTGCGGAACTTTCTGCGGTGCCCCTTGTGAAGACATTGAAGAGTATAGTAGAAAGACCTTCTTTGAAAACAGAGAGGCCTGAGTTCACATCCAGCCAGGTGGTTTTGGGAAAGTTCCTGAGACACGCTGAAGTGACTTCCTCACCTACAAAAGAACGAAATATCTACATTCCAGGGTTGTTCAGAGGAGAGCATGTACACCTCCCTGAGCAATGTCTGGCACACAGTGGGTACTCTAGAGTGGTCTTGTTGTTGTTCTTGTTCCCAAGATTCCCTGTGACCTTTGCCCTGTCTCCCTTGACTCTGGAACATGGCAGGAGCACTTGAATGTGGCCACACTTGGGAGTGGCTGGATATAGCCTAACAAGGCCAAGTTCTTCATCATCATCCTGTAGCACGTTCTTCATATTTCAATCTTAAAATGGCACATTAAGGCTGAAAATTATGTGCATTTTTGTGAAAATCAGTTATTGATCTGCACAAAACAAACAAGATAACATCAAGTTAATTTATGATTATACAATAGTATAGATCTTGTAATTTTGAAATAGTTTGAATTTGGACTGAATTTAACTGAGTCTTTCATCAGGGTTATTGGTATCATCTCCATTCTTCTCGTTCCTACCTACGTCAGTTTGAACTTGAGCTCATCTTCTGTCTGGTAATGCCAGAAGCCATCAGGCCACTTGGAATCTTTTCTCTGCCCTTCATTCTTCCTCCTTGTCCTCCTCCTCAGCCTTCTTCTTTCCCTCTCTTTTTCTCTCTCTCTCTCTCTCTCTCTCTTAGCTACTGAATTTTTCATTCACTTCTCTTAAGAACAAGGTTTTTGTCTAGTGCTGTGCTGCTAAGATGAATAACTAGATTGACTTGATATCTTACATAAATTATAAAGCAATCAAAATACTGGTTCAAATGGTGGTGGTCTAGTGCCTATCTCAAAGTCCTTGAGAGGTCTTCATAATCTGTAAGGGAAAGATGACAATAATTTTTAAATGTTAAAGATTCACAAAATAGTAGATGTTATACCCTCCTATTTCTCTAAAGAAAAAAAGCAAATGTCTCACAGCCCAAAAGATTCTAAGGAACAAGTGGGCAAAAAAAAAATCTTTACAATTACTCTTGAGTACCAAGTTCTTAAAATACAAAGTGTCACATCCTCCAGTGGACAGACACGCACAGCGGGAGCCCCACACAATCAGCATTCCCATGAAGTTAAGGTGTTCCAGGATGGTCCTGGGAACCGGGGGTCTATAGCCATCCTACTGAACGACAAGCAAGGATAAGAATAAGGTTTAGAGAAGAGGTGATGGTAGGTAAGGAGATATGGACAAACGCTATTTTTCTGCATTTAACAGACAATGTTTGATCAGATAAGCATATTCATAAAATTGAATTCATTGGGTTACAACTTGATAGGATTTTAGCAAACTGCTTAAAAACATGTCTCATCTCACTTAGTGGGCAAGCTCAGCTATACGGAACATAGCCTGGACCTGAGTCTCTGAGTGGCAAAGCACATCCATTCATATTTCATGTGCGTAAGAAGACACAAAAGAGAAGTCCTTTTAACTTTTCCTCAAAGCTTACTGGCTCTTCCTTGAAATACAACTCATTAACACATTCAACTAACTAATGCTAGCTGTAGTCCGTAGAAATAAAAAGTTGTATATCAGAAAATATAATGGGCCTAGCACACTCATAAGTTGCACGGGACCTGATAGCCTCATTATGAAAGAATAGACAGAAGAATCACAAAACTCAGTCTCTGTGGTCTATAAACATATAGCTTCTGAAGACACCACTGTTCTACAGCGCAATATCCGATGTTCATCATTATGATCTTGAGTCATCAAGAAGAAAGTTATAATTGAAGTAGAGAAGCAGTGTAGTGACACAGAAGAACATTGACAGTGGAGTCAGAAAGACCTAGGTTGCAGCCCTAACTCTGCCGTTCACTAGCTTTGTGATCTGGGGTGAATTATTTAACATTATCAGCATTAGCACCATCTGCAAAATAGGAAGAATACCTACCTAAGGTTAATTATAATGATGAATTGTGGTCATGTTTTTAAAAGATCCAGTACTGTGCCTGCCATGTGGACCTCAATCGGTGGAAGTTATTCATAATAATAATAAAAAATAAGTTCTATGTGTTCTATTTAAGAAGAATGAATGGCAATGGGTTGCTAACTGAGCCAGTTTAGGGCAGCAGAGGTCATGGCCTGCTTAGGCATAAAAATCAAATAGCCAGCCATGGTCAGAAAGAAAGAAGAATATGAGTAATAGACCCTCACAGACAGGCGGACCAGAAAGTGGTTGGGGACTGGATAGGCGATATCTCAGGGGCTAGGTTCGGGCAGTAACTGACTACCCCAGATAACAAGGTCCTCTTTCCAAAGTTGGGGCCTAGAATCCTGTGACAGACAATTTGAACAGCATGCATAAAATTTAGAAGAAATTTAAATAAGGGGTACCTACCTGGCTCAATCAGTAGAGGATGTGAGTCTTGATCTTAAGGTCGTGAGTTTGAGCCCCGTTTGGGCGTGGAACCCACTTAAATTTTAAAATAAAACGTTCTTTTCATAAATGATGAGGCTCGGAATTCTCAGAGTAAAATATATTTATAAGTGAATTGCACTGCCTGGAGAAGCAGTCAGTTTTCCATCAACAAAAGAGTATTCAAATATAGCATAAAAGCCTCTTAATACGGACGCTGTCAGATAGACATAAGCACTGGCTGGAAAACTGAATTAAATCACCTTACGATGTTCCTTTCTAAAACTAAAACAATATTTCACTTATGTGGAATAATTTAGAGATTCACAAAAATGCTAAGTAAATGAGATGCTATTGTAAATAGTTTATTTTTTCTGAATATAAAGTGAATGTAAGTTAATTGAAGGAATTCATAAGGTATCAAAAATATATACAACAAGAGAAAATAAATAATCATGATCTCTCTTCCAGAATAACCACATAAACATTTCCTTTCAGTCTTTCTTCCACAGATATTTTTGAGAATATATTGCACATATAATTCTTATCCTACATTTTTTGCTGTATTATATCATAATCATGTTTATGTCATCATAACATGTTTTAGGCAGAATTTTATGATTGAAAAATATTACATTATCTCAATACATCAAATTTGGGCTCCAAAATCACATCCCTAGGCAGGAATCCTGCTTTGCCATTTACCAGCTGTGTGAATTTGAGCAATTTACTAACACCTCTGTGCCTGTTTTCTTATCCATAAATGGGAATAATATCTACCATGTACTATAAATGTAATATTGTCTGCCATAGTTTTATTTTAAGAATTAAATGAATTAATACATGTGAAATACTTAAAAGCACATCTGGTACATAGTTAAATGTTCAATAAATCTTAAGGGTTATTGTTTCTACTCATTTTCCTAACATAAGCCATTTAGGCTGCTTTCAGTATTTCACTATAATAAATAGTTCTATGATAAACATTTTTTTGGTAAATGAGTTTTTAAAGGTACACTTTACGGTCTAAACTCTTCGGCCATTAACTATTTTATTTGTATCAGCTGTTCACGTGAGCTATAAAACAATGGATGAATAGATGCTACTTACCTGTAACCACTGGCTTTGCCAATATATTTTTAAGGGAAAAACAATAGCTGTTTCTATTATTTTCTTTGTTATTTGTGATACAATACATAAAATTACTGACAGTACATTCACAAGGTTGTACAGTTTGCCAATATGTTTTGAAGCCACTCTTTCCAAGGAAAGTCCATTATAATGCACAGAGTGGAAGAAAGCAAAAGTAAACTTTATTACTCTCAAATGTCTCTCATGAAAGAGGAAAAATAACTTAACTCATTTTCAAATTTCCTTAGGAAACCATTGGGTTCTATCACCAAATTATAATCACCTTAAATGCTTTCTGAAACATATATAAATACTTGTTAATGCTTCAATTGCCTTAATCTGTGGAGTCAGGAGGAGGACAGTCTAGAGAGAACTAACACCTAAGTCCTGTTCAGACACTGTGGAAGATGGTAACCTAAATTACTCTACACAGTCCTTACAAAGACTACAAATTATAACTCCTGTCCTCCATAACACAGATGAGGGAACTGAGGTGTGGGGACATGAAGTAATTTAATCTACATTTACACAGCCAAAAAGTAGCAGAGGGGGGCCTGGCCAGCCTGGTCAGGTGGAGCACGTGACTCTTGATCTTGGGGTTGTAAGTTCGAGCCCCATGTTGGGTGTAGAGATTACTTGTTTACTTAAAAATAAAATCTTAAAAAAAATTGTAGAGATGGGACTCAAACTTAGACCTACCTGATTTCCCAAGCTCTATGCTCTTTTCCTGACACCATACTGCTGTGTTGATATAAGTATGTAATACTTTCTTAAGAGAAAGAGATTCTTTGAAAGTTACAACAGAAATTCCAATAACCGTCTAGATAGAAAATAGCAAGTCTGCAAACCAGGGAATCCAGTTTTTGCAGCTTTTCTTGTTGGTTTGACACTGTTCTCCTAATATTTCATTCTCCTCTATGGCCGTCAGTTTATCGCCTGGGTATCTCAACACCCCGGAAAGGGTTATTCTGAGTGGATTAGGCACTAGCACTCTGCTTTATGCCAAAATACACACAGGCTTGTTGACCCAACAAGAAACTGCTTGTAAAGCAGCTTTACATAAACCGAAATCACAGATCTCAAAAGCTTTCTCCCTTCTTCTATCACAGTTATTTTTTTCATATTTGACAACAAACATACACAGACTATCAAGAAGAAAAGGAGAAAATGTTTTTCATAGGAAGAGTCACTATGACTCTGGAATTCAGTGATAGAAATTCACTACCAGTGAAAAGTGGAAAGTAAGAGTCTTATGTTCATAATCTCATTCTATCTAAAGCCTTGTTTTCAGTTTTGTTTTGGTTTGTTTCTTTGCTTGCTTGTAAAGTAGGCTCCACACCCAGTGTGGAGCCCAGTGCAAGGCTTGGACTCCCAACCCTGAGATCAAAACCTGACCTGAGATCAAGGGTGGAACCAACTAAGCCAGCCAGGTGCCCCCCAAAGCCTTGTCTTTTTTTGCTAATGTTCTTGAGTTTTCCGTGATGTTAATGTTTCATTTGCAACACAGTAATAATTTAAAACCAGTGGCTCTGGAGCACATAAAATCATATTCATAGAATACTTTGACTTTAGAAGGGTTAGAAAGTCATCCGTGCAGATATGGATCCCCTAGGACTGTGCTAAGCACCTTTAAAGCAAAGTGCTAGTACCAAATAGGAATTGGCTGCCTTATGAATGCGGTTCTCTCATCCAGCCAGCTCTGAATGGGTTAGTATATTGTGGCTGCTGAGTTCAACTTTCCCTAATGCTAGTGCAGCCAGGCTGCAAGGATGCCCAGTAACTCACTAATATTGGAAGCCACTAAATTTTTGAATAAATTATATGTTATGTAAGTTGTATATTCCTGCCATCCTACTTTTCTGTTCTTCACATTTTTTTTCTATAGTGGTCCCTGTCTGCTTCACCTGCTCTTAACTCACTTTTCTTGGACCTCTCCAACTCTCATTCTACTCTCTGAGGCAATATCTGGTTTTCCTGAGATATTACTAACCTTCAAGGAAGAAGAAAAACAGCTAGCAAATACTGTACATCTTAAGGGAAAAAATCCTTCCTGAGTGACCACAATTGACAAACCTACTATTTCTTCGAAACAGAAGTTATCGATTTTAAGTTAACTTTCAACTTTTAGGTTAAGACCAGAGTTCCTACTCCTGTCTCATGTTCAGTGCTTTTGGGTTGGGGTCAGCATGTGTACATAGAACACAATACTCTCTTTTTCAGGGTGACATTCATCTGCCCAGACAAAGTTAACCCCATCAGCAGGAACAAGTTCACAAACAACAACTGTGCAGATGCACAGTGAAAATCTAGAATCTTCCAGGGCATTTTAACCACAAAATTGTGAAGAATTAAGTTTCTCTTTCCCTCCTTCCCTCCCTTTCTCCCCCCAACTCGCAGAGTAATATTCTGTGTAATTTGAACATTCCACAGCTTATAATAGTAAAGAGGCTATGGGATGTCACCTCAGTCTTTCAGCAGATAAAGAGGAAGTATACACACAAAAAAAGAAAGCATCAAAGAGGCATTTTATAGTTTATCAAGATACGAATCCTAGTCACTAGTTATTAAACCAACAATAAGAAAACAAAACATTGGTTTTGATTGTCATACAGAAAGCCTCTATGGATTGCCTTGAATGACATTGTGACAGGCTGGTGGCTTCCAGATATTTGCATTGATCAGACACTCAAGGCTCCTTAAATCCCTCCACTGACATGTTGCTTTTTTCTACTTATGGATTGTAGGATTCAATTTTCTAGGGTATGACTATAGACTATAAAATATATGATTATAGAATAGGTGAGTCAAGCAAATTGTTAAGAAAAAAAATAATTGAGGGGCGCCTGGGTGGCTCAGTTGGTTGAGCATCCAACTTCGGCTCAGATCATGATCTCATGGTTTGTGGATTCGAGCCCCGCATCGGGCTCTGTGCTAACAGCTCAGAGCCTGGAACCTGCTTTGGATTCTGTGTCTCCCTCTCTCTCTGCCCCTCCACCACTCATGCTGTGTCTCTCCCTGTCTCAAAAATAAAATAAAACATTAAATAAAAAGAAAAAATAATTAAGACCTATCCTTTAGGCAGTTTGGTAAATATAAAATAATAATTCTATAGCCAGGAATTTATTCAGATGAAATACATATGTACAGAATGACATATATACAAAATTATCTCTGGCATCATTGTTTGTAATATACTGGAAAATATATTGTAAACTATTGGAAATGACTTAAATGCTCATTATTGAGGAATTGTTTAAATAAACTATAGTAGATTCATGCAACAGAATATGGAGCCATAAAAAATGAAGACGCTCTATAGAAATTTATATAGAAAGCTCTACAAGAGCTTTACATTAGCTGGGAAACTATACAAGAAACTAATAATATCAGATGTGAGGAGGGGAATTAGGTGGCCAGCGATTAAGGATAGGAGAAGACACTTTCTATATTTGGAATGTTGACCTCTAGGAAAGAGTCAGATCAAAATAATTGATGGACAAGGCTGCAAAAGTAAAACATTACAATTCACGTCTCTTTCAAAGTTGTCATGCTCCAGAAAAACTGCTGTCAACATACCTCTTATAAATGCTCTCAGACTCCAAGATTTTAAAAAATAGTAAAAAAAAAAAAAAAAAAGCAAATCAACAATAAAAAGGCCTTATATAGTCTTTAACATTTGTATTATGTAATTTTTTGCCTTCACGCAGTTACAATTATGCTATGTAGACATCATTACTTATTTTATCAATTAGGAGAGCACTAATCATTCTTTATTCTTTTAAATATATTATGAGCACCTACAAGGTACCATATACCAGTCTGGATTGTGTAAGTTCCGTGTTGAATAAGACATAGTCTCTGACCTCCTGGACAGTTCTGGTACTTTAGCTATTAAGGACAGAAGAAGTTCCTTTTTTAGAATGATACATGCAACACTCAATAACTGCTTTCCCAGCTCGGTAAAATAGTAAACATTCAAATGTGAAATGAAAACAGCTGGAGCAGCTGGCTACAATTTAACTTTACATGAAAAAAAAATCCTCAGACATAGATTACTTATTCTCTGCACACAACATGAGTAACTCCTGTTCTGGAGGCTCAACGTTAAGGATAGAGTGGGACAAGACCCCGTCTTTCTCCGGGTCTCCACCGCCGTCTAGGACGCACCCACTTTTCCTCAGCGGAGAAAAAAAGGATCACAGGAGATGTGCTTTAACAAGGCTTCGTACTTTATGATTGGATTAAATGATCGTTTGCTGGATATAACTGTTTGTGTGATACATGCTCTATTTTTAGAGAGTCTAGGAACGTGTTGCTTAAAACTCGTGAGAAAATGATTGCACAGTCCCTATTAAGATTCATTAGCATACTTGCTCCTTTTATTTGAGTTTAGACATACAATCATAAATCTCTCCAAACTAGCAAAGCATACTTGAGTGAAAGGTGACGTAGGGAATGGTCTTCAGAAAAAGCAGCAACAGTGAAGGGAGAATAGGGAGAATGCAGGGGATAACTTCATCCTCCAGTGCCTCCTTCGCACAGAGAGACATTACGCCTCAGAAATAAGATGCCCTCCCACTGGAGACAACGGGAGTCAGAGGAGGAGAGTGGTCCCCAGGTCGGGCAATAAACAGAAGGCGCGCGGGGCAAATTGATGAACGTTCCACGCAAGCCTGAGTAAACCACAGGAAGGGGACATCAGTGAGGCCCGCTGGCTGAGGGACACCAGACTGCAGAAATGGGACAGCAGAGTCACAAACAGGACATCAAAAACATGTCCAATTGCTAAAATGGTCTCATGGTTGATCATTTGATAAAGTGGGTTTTGTCTTTGCCTCCATGATTTTTTAAAACATTATCGCACATACATATTTGTGCAGGTATGCACAAGTTTCACAAGCAAAAAGCCTTTGGGAAAACAATATATATTTTGCAAACTCAAGTTCCTCTGCTGAATGAGAGAGATCATTTTTGAAGTGGTCTTTGAGAACTCTAATCATACATAGAAAAGGAAATAGCCTCTATTATATCACTGCATTTCTTTTGGCTACCAGGGTAATGGCTATGATTTGAAGCAACTGCATGTCACTAACTTTATGCTGTAAAGAATTCCAGCCTGCCTCATAGTTTGCGAGACCACACACTTTCAAATGTCTAGCACACACAATAGAAATAATTAGTGAGTGCTGTACCGCATGCATTGAAACGGAAGGAGACACATAAATATGTTAACATGAGATGAACTAGTGAGACCAAATTTACTGTTGGAAATTCTAACATCCCATGGAAATAGCCCTGTGTTGTCTGCTTATCACATATATAGTAGACACCAACATTTTTTATTTATTAAAACCATCTGGGCTTTTGTATATTTGAAACTTAAATCATCAAGATGCCAATGCAATTCTCTTATGGCAATAGCCCATGAAATGGTATCTCTTTTGGTTTATGGGGAAATTAAGTCCTATAAAGAGAAATAACAAAATCCAGTTCTTATATTTACTCATACTTCAAAAGAGCTAATCTGACAAAATAGTAAATTTTCATGACTCTCATTCATACAAATTCCTCACCAAATTTTGGCCCTTTGGCCAAATAACTTCTAAGAGCCAATAATAAGCCATTTGTTTCTGATAAAGTATAAGCAATCTGAAAGTAGGCCTGATGTAACACGGTGCAAAATGTCAATAGCATCTTTGAAAATTCGTGTTTATAAATAGGAAAGATGATATAGATTGTCTTTGAAATTGCTTTCCAACTCTATTGGTGTTTTTAAGGAGCTAATAACCATCTTAGGCCCATAAATATGTAACTGCAAGTGAAATTCTTTGCATAAAGAAAAAGATCACTAAAGCTTTAGAACTGCTAAATTTAGAATTTAGGACCATCTTAAACCACAGATTTCTAGTCTTCTGCTTATCATGTAAATTCCAATAGTAGCAGCTGTTGGCCAACACAAAATCTTTTTAAATAAATAATTCTGAGTATCACCACCCATACTGTGGTTGCTAGAGCAATCGATAGCAAATAAGATTATGTGGCCTGGATTAAAAGAGGCCTTCAGACACCTGTGAATTGATTAGCTATTCCTAAAATTCACCTTCGTGGTGTTCTGCACAACTCTCCACTGTTGCTTTCCCAGCAGCTACCTCCTGTTTCTTCTTTCATGTTCTTCATTCACCAAATATTTACAGAGCACCTCCCGGGCAATGGGACCAGAGCAGCAAATAAGATAAGCAAAGAGTTCGTACGACAGGTTGTCATGACCTTTGGGCCTTTATTAATCATCCTTTATTAATTCATCAAGGTTGCAAAAGTAAACATCTCCTCTCTTTATTCCTAGATTTCATTGACTCAACATAAAATCTCGTTTCTTAAAGCCACGCCTATAAAATAATTTCACCGTCTTGGCAAGTGTGACCTTTCAGTCTGTTAACTTCTTTCTTAGCCCACCTACCCCAGGCTAAGGACACTTTTTATCCTTTTTTAAGTCTCTTTCAAATTCACCCCATGATATTTATTGACCGTTTGAATAGATTTATTCGTTAGTTAATTTTTGTATATATAGCAAATTATATCAATTGTTGTTCAAAAGCAAATATCTGGGGCTGCCTGGGTGGCTCGGTTGGCTGAGGGTGCGACTCTTGGTTTGGGCTCAGATCCCGATCTCACGGTTCGTGGGAGTGAGCCCCGCATCAGGCTCCACGCTGACAGTGCAGAGCCCGCTTGGGATTCTCTCCCCCGCTCTCTCTCTGCCACTCCCCAACTCTTGCGTGCATGTGCTTCAAGTTCTGTGTCTCCCTCTCTCTCAGCACCACCCCATCTTGCACTCTGTCTCTCTCTCTCTCTCTCAAAAGTAAACATTAAAAAATTTTTTTTGTTGAGTTGCCTGGGTGGCTCAGTCGGTTGGGTGGCTGACTTCAGCTCAGGTCATGATCTCACCGTCCGTGGGTTTGAGCCCCGCATCGGGCTCTGTGCTGACAGCTCAAGGCCTGGAGCCTGCTTCAGATTCTGTGTCTCCCTCTCTTTCTCTGCCCCTCCCCCACTCACTCTCTGTCTCTCAAAATAAAATAAAGATATAAAAAATGTTTTTGTTATACATATATTTTTTAACATTTATTTATTTTTGAGAGACAGAGACAGAGCACAAGTGGGGGAGGGGCAGAGAGAAGGAGATACTGAATCTGAAGCAGGCCCCAGGCTCTGAGCTGTCAGCACAGAGCCCAATACAGAGCTCACAAACTGTGAGATCATGACCTGAACCAAAGTCGAACCCTTAACCTACTGAGCCACCCAGATGCCCCTAAAAATTTTTTTTTAATTTAAAAAAAGAACTAATAAAACTTTCAAAAACCTAGAGAGACTACAAAAAACTGTCACCAAACATGTTAAAAACAAACTATTACCCATTACCACTGTTAGGCAATAAAAGAATAATAAACAGTTTAACATTTTAAAAGTAGGATGTGACATAATCTTAGTGTAAAGGATTTACACTTCATTTAAAGTGAACTACTTTAATGATGAAAATTGCACTTAATATTCCTATTTTACCATAGTTGGGTGAAAAGATTAATCATGAATCACTACTAAGGAACCACTTGTATAGGTAATGCCAAGTTTAGACTTACCGATTATTTTAGAAATTGCATTTGAAAGATATTTGTGAAAATTTTGCTCCCTTTATTTAAAATTTTAGATTAAATTATTAGGCTTTATTGACCAAAACAGCCATAAGTTCTTAAGACACACAAAAATATCATACCTGTGTTTGTAGGTGAGATTTTAATAAAGCTATTTTAGAAATGAGGGAATCCATCCTTTCTTAAACAGTAACTTCTAAGAGCTTCCAACACTTCTCAGTGGATAAATTATTTTGGAGTTTTCCAACTTTGTTAAAGAACTGTGAAGATCTGTGGCAGCTGTATCTTAGAGCTCAAGTTGGGTCTGTAGGGTGGTAAAATACTTGTTACCTATTCAACAGTTTGATTTGCATGCACTCTCAAAAATGAATCCCAGATGTAGAAATCACAAGTTTCCATAAACATTTTCAGGCAGGCAGACAATATAACTTTTCTGTTAGTAATGAACAAAACCTCTGACAGGCTGCTCCATAGCTCTGTTCTGGCTCCTTCCACGTGTGAATGGGAAGCAGTCACTACAAGGGAATTCTCATTCCAACTATATGTGGAAACGAACAGTGATGCCTCCAAGTTCGAAATGGTGCCTTTCCCCAGAACTTTCTATGCACCACAGAAAAGATAAATATGAATCTCCCCTCCATTAGAATTATTTCTGATTTTTCTTCGAAATATAAAGGTTTACCTCCTAATTTCCCAAAAATAACATTTAGTTTAAAATAAAAATGAAGGGGCACCTGGGTGGCTCAGTCAGTTAAGTGTCCAACTTTGGCTCAGGTCATGACCTTGTGGTTCGTGGGTTCAAGCCCCACATCAGGTTCTGTGCTGCCAGCTCAGAGCCTGGAGCCTGCTTTGGATTCTGTGTCTCCCTCTCTCTCTGCCCCTGCCCCACTCACACTCTACCTTTCTCAAAAAGTAAATAAACACTAAAATTTTTAAAAAATAAATAATAAAATAAAATAAAATAAAAATGAAGTGGGTGCCTGGGTGGCTCAATTAGTTAAGCGTTCAACTCTTGCTCAAGTCGTGATCTTGTGGTCAGGAGATGCAGCCCCGTGCTGGACTCCATGCTGAGAGTGGGGCCTGTTTGGGATTCTCTCTCTGCCCAGCCTCGCCTTAAATGCACACACACTCTCTCTCCCTCTCTCTCAAACAAAAATAACCTTTAAAATAAAATAAAATAAAATAAAATAGAAGTAATTTGACCTCATCATGTGGAATAAATTTAAGAGAATATTGGCCTGAATTTTGTTAGTTATTAAAGAGTCATGAGAATAATAATTTCCACTTAGAAAAATAAGGGGTAATTTAATCATGGAAGTATACCAAAAAAGAATGACAATACTTATGTCACTTATAAATACACATGTTTTCATCAATGCAAGCTTTTAAAAAGTGGTGGATGGATTATTTTGTATCAACATATGCATATGCCCCTAAAGACCTATGTCGTACTGTAGGATGCTCCATCAGACAAACTGAATTGCATCTTTGCTCTGTTTTCCAATTATATGTGAGAAATTTGACACTACGGGGGCAACTGGGTGGCTCCGTAGGTGAAGCATCAAACTCTTCATTTTGGCTCAGGTCATGATCTCATGGTTCATGGGATCGAGCCCCATGTCAGGCTCTGCGCTGACAGTGTGGAGCTTGCTTGGGATTCTCTCTCTCCTCTCTCTCTGCCCCTCCCTTTGTGCTTGCATACTCTTTCTCTCTCTCTCTCTCTCAAAGTTAATTAATTAATTTAAAAAAATTGACACAATGTAAATCTATTTTGAACTTTTGTTGCTTATAGTATAAAAGGGGAAAAACCCCAAAACATAGGTAGGTGAGGGGCACCTGGCTGGCTCATCAACTACCATGTGTGACACTTGAACTCAGGGCTGTGGTTTTGGTCTCCACGTTGGGTATAGAGATTGCTTAAAAATAAAATTTTTAGGGGCACCTGAGTGGCTCAGTTGGTTACGTGTCTGACTTCAGCTCAGGTCATGATCTCACAGTTTGTGGGGTTAAGCCCTGCCTTGGGGTCTGTGCTGACAGCTCAGAGCCTGGAGTCTGCATCCAATTCTGTCTCCCTCTCTCTCTGCCCCTCCCCCACTCACACTCTGTCCTTTCTTTCTCCAAAATAAATAAACATTCAAAAAATCTTTAAAAAAAGACAAAGTAGGTGAAAATTTTATGGCGATTACAGCATATGACAATAGGAGTTTATAATAATTTGTATTGTGTGTAATAATTCATGAGAATTTAACTGAGAAAACAAGAAGCTTTTTATTCTTATTCTTGACAAAATACATATTATATTACATTATATTATAATATATTATATTGTGTTATATTACATTATAGTACAGTAAGTATATTTTTTTATTTATTGGACTCTAAGCTCTTATGGAATGTTTTCTGACCAAGCAATTGGTCAGACATAGGAAAAGTATGCACATTCAGAAGTCAGTGGATCAATTATAAAATCTCAAACTCTGACCCTTGTCCCAGAATTCAGCAATCCAGCTTCTGTCTACATGTACACAGAGTTTTAAATAAAAATTTCAATTCTCAGTCCATTTATTTGGCATACTGTAGACGCTGTTATATAGTTTATAATAGAAAATGGGCATAATTCAGAACTACTAGGATCTGATTCAGATATCTGTCCGTTCACATGGAGTAGGTCTTCCTTCAAACATGCTATTATTCAGGTCTAGGTGGTGGTGCATGAGTGGAAACTCACATTTATGAAA
The DNA here is from genome assembly GCF_006229205.1 of Suricata suricatta. Lineage (NCBI taxonomy): Eukaryota > Metazoa > Chordata > Mammalia > Carnivora > Herpestidae > Suricata > Suricata suricatta. The sequence goes on along the minus strand of NC_043704.1, from coordinate 84,533,989 downwards.
ATGAAAAGAACTAGGAAGGGAAGAAAGGTAGGAAGGAAGATTAATGTCCCGAAAAGGAAAGATAATGGAACTAAAAGTGAATTTTATCTTTTGTGTGTACCATTATCAGAAAAGCTACCTAATAGCAATACAATGTCATTACCCATTTGTTTCATTCAGCCAATCAATATGCATTAGGTGACTACTGAAAATAAGATACCCTACATAATTTCAATTTCACTTCAGCCAAAAACAGAGGGACTCCTTTTCTTCCTATTTGCTATCTTCGTAAGGAGAAAGGAGAAATTTAGTACTTGCCAGGTGATAGAATTTTTTTAATCCTTTAAAACTGATAATGTACTCAATTTTTTTTTCAAAATAAGATATATAAAGACATAGAGACAGTGAAGTCTCCCTCCCTATTCCTGACCCAGTGTGCCTCATTGCCATTAACTCCTTCAACATGCAATCAGTGTTATTAAATCCATACTAATGGACAGTTATTTCTAAACTTTTACAAATACAACTAAGATGAAAAAACAAAACTAAAAAAAAACTTTGTTTAAATGTAATTTCACATAAATGCATGTGCAAGTCCATCTATAAGAAAAATTCCCCCACAAGTGGAATTGCTGGGGCAAAGGGTAATTTGCAATCTTGAGAGATACTTCTAAATTGTCCCCCATAGGGGATATAACCATTTATACTCTTGTAAGCAGTGTAATAATATCCTTTGCCCTATAGTCTTGCCAATATATTATCAAATTTAAAGATTTTGTTGATTTGATAAGCGGGAAATGGTATTTTATTGTAGCTCTAATTTGCACTTATAAAAAGTGAAGTTGAGCATCTTTTCATGTTAAAGAGCCATTCATATTTCCTTTTCTATGAAATATGTTTATAAGTTCCATCTATCATAGCCAGGAGTTCTTTATATATTAAGATTAGTCTTTTGTTTGACATAAGTCACAAATATTTGTCTCTTGACTTTATGAAATGGTTATTTTTGTGCAGAATCACTTTTTTTAAAGGCATTTTTTATTGTATAGTTTCCAAAATCATTGTTAGAAATACTTTCCCCACTCTGACACTTAAAGGTTAAAAATAAGTTCTGACATGGAAATTTCTAAAACTACAATACAGTCAGACTAGAAAATATAATCCAAATCTCTCTCTTTCTCTTCCTTATTCCTCCCTCCCCTTTTTTTCAGGTGACTTCTGGGTCTTCCTCCCAGGTATGTTCTGCGTCCCTGGGAGGAGAAGTCAAACTCTCCTGATTCAGGAACGCTTCTTCAAATGCAAAGAGTGGGGAGAGAAGGAAGCTGAGAAAGGGTGTGTGAAATTGAGAATTCTCAAAACAACTGCCACCCCGACACATATCAAGACAGTCACACAAAACCCTTCTAGCATTGTCATTCTTCACAGTGCAGGGAGGAAAGCCACATTCATTTAAGAATGTTTTTGATGGGGGTGCCTGGGTGGCTCAGTGGGTTCAGCTTCTGACTTCAGCTCAGGTCATGATCTCAGGGTTTCATGGGTTCGAGCCCATCTTTGGGTTCTGTGCTGACAGCTGGGAGCCTGGAGCCTGCTGTGTCTCCCTCTCTCTCTTTCCTGCCCCTGCTCCTGCTCTGTCTCTCTCTGTCTTTCAAAATAAAAATTAAAAAAAAAAATGTCCTTGATGAATCCATAAAAGTTGTTGATTTTATTAAATTCCAATCCTTGAGTACAAGTCTTTTTAATATTCTATGTTAACAAACAGTGCATGAAGCACTTTTCCCGCGCACTGACTGAAGGGAGATCAATCCGGGCACTTTAGGTCGCTGTAGAGTTGCAAGCCAGACTACTCACTCACACCTAGTTTCACCGAACACCGTTTCTATTTGAAAGAATAATTGGCCAAAAAACACATGGTTTATTCAGACTTCAATATTGTTTTCTCGAAAATAAATGAAGTGAATCCATAACCTCAAGGGGGAAGAATGACAGCATTATTGCCGATGATAAAATTTGAGTTTTCGAATGAAATTTAAAATTTTGTAAAACTTGTATCCACCACTGTAAGCTTCACAGCTTCCCAATGCTTAAGCACTTTTCTGACAACATCGGTGTTATAATTAATGAATGTGATTTTTTTAATATTGTATGATGATATGCATAACTCAATGAACCAACAATTTCCAAAGGACCAATACGTGAAATTACAAAATCATGCGCGGGTAAAAGATTCATCAAAGTACAAGACATTCCTATGGATTTTAATATAACAAACTACAAAAAGTTCATTGATAGTAGTTTCAGATTTCACATTGAAAATAACCTTTAAGAAACTACCACTTGTCGAGCTTTGGTGCAGTATCAAAGAAAAATATCCACGATGATCTGAAAAGGCTGTTATAATACTCCTCACTTTTCCAATGACATGTCTGTGTGAAGCTGGATTTTCTAGATACACTTCAATCAAAACAACATTTCACAAGAGATGAATGCAGAAGCAAATATGAGAATCCAGCTGTCTTCTATTAAGTCAGACATCAAAGAGATTGTTACACATGTAGAATGATGCCATTCTTCTCACTGTTTGTGTTGCAAAATATAATTATTTTTCAGTGTTAAATATCATGTTAATGTTTTGTGGTCTTGTGATTCTTTTTTTGAATTATTAAATATTTAAAGTTTTTATTTGTAATATGGTAAATAACACAAGTTCTGTGGAATCCTTAATAATTTTAAGAGTATCAAGGGTTCCCGAGACCAAAATGTTTGAAAGCCAGTGAAGTGGTCTGTCTCTGAGATCACTGAAATTCCAGATCAGTTATAAAGCCACGTAAATACGCTGGGTGGTGGGTAGGCACATAACTATAATTTTACCTCTCTGGCTGGAATACCATGAGTCTGTCTTAGGAAAGAACAGGAGTAGAGGAGACACCCCCAGAAATGCATAGTACAAGAAAAATGTTGCATTTTTTATTACAAGATGAGCTATGACAGACATAGCCTTTGTAGCAAAAGATTGGAAATCACCTAAAATTTGGTTTGTTGTTATTGTTGTTGTTGTTAGTTTTTGAACCTTAGGTGCAGACAGCAGGTTGATTTAATTGTGGTTTTAATTTCTCAGTATGTTGTCATCATTGGCCCATGCAAGATCTCGTTTCTTCACTTTATTTCACTTTTTCTTTAATTTTCACTCTCATTTCCTCTCACCTATTTTAAAGAGATTGCTATGTATCTTCAGATGTGTGAAGCATTATAAAACAGGCATAGTGGTTTTGTATACAATTATGTACATTGTATTTAAATAAATAATATTGGAGCACCTGGGTGGCTCAGTTGGTTAAGCAGGCAGTTTTGCTCAGGTCATGATTTGTGAGTTCGAGCCCCACGGGGGATCTGTTCTGACAGCTCGGATCCTAGAGATGCTTTGGATTCTGTGTCTTCCCATCTCTCTGCTCCTCCCCCACTCATGCTCTGTCTCTGTGTCTCTCAAAAATAAATAGATATTTTTAAAAAAGAATAAATAAATAAATAGTATTTGTGCTATAATTCTCTTTCCTATTTTTCTTTCATGATTATGTTTTTTATTTTTTAGTTTCTCCATGATCAGTTAGCTCATTGGCTTCTTACTGAAGAAGCCAATGCACCCACTATGTTTTTACTTATTGATTAAATTCACTTATTGGACACCTCAGATGCATCTATCTACTTTCTTTAGGGATAGATAACTATCACATCTGGGAACATGCCCTACTCAAAGTTTTGCTAGTTCTCTGGAAAAAGATATTCATAAGAGGGATTGCTATGCTTATGGTCACTTTCCAGAAGGATTATACCCTTTGTACCCCTCCCAGCAGTGCCGTGAGATCCGCTAACCCGCATCCTCTCCAGTATTTGCTACCAGCTGCCTTCTAATCGTTGCCGTTCAAACACAGTTCTCCTAAGGCAGTATTTCCTTGCTGCTTTACTTTGAATTTTACCTCTTTACAATGAACTTCGGCAGCTCATCATACATTTTTTATTCATTTAGACCTCTTTTGTGAACTACCTGTTTATCCTCTTAAGAAGTTTATGAATCATTCTCTTTGATTTCCTACTTTATTCTTGTTGATTTAAGGAATTCCTACACATTTCGGAAATTACCCCTTGATGGTTTTAAACACTGTTATGTCCTTTCCCAGTCTAATACCTGTTTGTTAACTTTATCTGTGGCACATTACATTGAACAAAGGCCTCAATTTTGGTACAATCAAATCCACCTACTCTTTTTTGACTTATAATTGGTGATTTCAAGATTTTGTTTAAAACGCCTCTCCCTACCCCATGATCACAAATTTTATTTCACATTCTCTTCTATTATCTTTATACATTTATCTCTTAACATTTAGGTCTTTAATCTGTCTGGAGCCAACCTTTGTGTAAATTAGAGGTTTATGTTTTTCTCCATATAATGGCACAGTTATCCTAATATCTAATAAACAATTTGTCCTTTTTATGTTTCCTTTATCACATAATAAGTTCTTACATATACATAGATCCATTTCTGAGCTCTCAATTCTGCTTCATTGGTCTATTGACATGTCGCTGGGACTACAGCATCGTCATTTATAGTATTCTTAATATCTGATGAGTGAGAATGACTACTGTATATTTGGATCATCTTTCTTTATGTACGTTTTTAGAGATTTTGGGGCCTTCAGCCATTATATAAATTTTAAAATTTGTTATGTTCCTCAAAAATCTGTAAGAATTTTGATTAGAAATTCATTTACTTTGCATGTATACTTGGAGAGGTTTCATAACTTTACTAGATTAATTCATACCAACCATGAAAACAGTATGTCTCTCCATTGCCTTAAATCTCGTTTCTGTCCTGTTCTACTAAAGGAAACCAAAAACACAAGGCTTTGTATTTCTTTAAATATCTTATTTTTATTACAAGAATAATTTTTCTAAAAGACGTGCTTTTTTGAGTTAATTTGTCTATTAATCTTTCTAAACTTTTGTTAGCACCCATAGTATGTTTATTCAGTTGGATTTCCATTTAAGGAATCATATCATCTGCTAATAATGATTTTTATCTCTCACAATCATAATATGCCCTATGCCTTTATCTTCCCTTAAAAGATAGACAGAGCCTCCAATGGTTATGTTTAAATGGTAGTGGAAATTGTAAACCTCCTTTTCTTGTTTTTTTGTTTCAATGGAAATGCTTCTAATTTATTCTAGTGAATCTATCACAACTTTTTCATAAAGGAAGTTCTTTGATGCTTCCAATATTCTGTAAATTTTATCATAAGTATTAATACTATATTCTGTAACTTTTACCACAAATAATATGCTTTCTGTGCCTCATGAAATCATCATAGGATATATTTCTTCTTTGGTCTGGTGTTAAAGTGAAATACATTGCTACTTTTTTTTGATGTTGAACTATCTTTCTTTCTTAGGATGAATACTACTTGATCAATATGTGCTTTTTTTTTAATAAACTGTTGGATTTGGTTAGCTAATATATTATTTAAAATGATTGCACTCATATTCACAAATGACACATAGGCATATGCTTTTCTATATCTTTCTTATCCTTTATCTTGATTTTACATCAAGATTATGCAAGCTTCATAAAATTAACTGGGCAACTGGACAGCTTCTCTTCTGTTTTTTTCTTTTTCTAGAGCAATTTATATAAAATAAAAATCATTTATCCCACGGAAGTTTTGTAAAATCTCATCAGAAAACCATCTAATCTAAGAGCTATTTGAGAAGACAACTTATCGATTATTTTTCTCTAATCATTATTTGTACACTGAGGTACTTTATACATTTTATATTATGTGAATGCATAAACTTTGCAGAAAGTTACACACACACCTTTAAAAAATAGAGAAGTAATACACAATTATGTTTTTAAATTCACTTGATACAGTTTGTGCCAAATACCTTCCCTTTGCTCATTCAGACCCTTGCCCACCTTGCTATGCCACCCGAACAGGCTACCCGGTTACAGACAAGTTCCCAAACATCTAGATCCTGAGTGGGTTAGGCCTGTCTGCACCAAGGGCAGGAAGATGTTGTGGCTAAAGTATTTATTCCCTTGGTCTTCTTGCTGGAGGTCCCCTCAGGCTTGTTGCTTCTCTGACCAAAGTCCTAACTCCTCTCAAGGTGGTCCTCCCTTTACCATTCTTTCTGTCTGAGTTCCAGAAATTGCTCCCTCTCCTCATCTATGTGGCCTAAGGACATTAACAACCCCCTGCTCTTGCGAGTCCTGGGATACTACACTAATCTTTGTGTTTTCCCAACACCTTTTCCACGTGTTCGTAAACAGTCTCTTTATTGAACACTTCTTGATCACGCTAATTTGAAAGTGCCATCTGTTTCCTCCTGAAATCCTGACTGATAGACTTTCATGAACTCATACAGAGAAAACCTACCTCCCGACACTCCTCTGGATTAACAGTTACTAACAGTTTAGCGTATGTCCCTCCACACACAAACACACATGTGAGATATAGAACACCAAAAACATGAAGATAAAACACAAACAATGTTTTTGAAATGAGAACATTCTTTAAAAACTGAACATTTCTGGTTGCTTTTCACCTCATCTCATTTTTAAAACTCTTTCCTTTCTTTGTCCTTATAACTCTTCCTTTAAGCTTTTTGATGACTCTATCTCTGTCTCCCCTTATGGGCTCATCTTGTTAAACTTACATGTCCAGGCTCTGTGCATAGTTCTCTTCTCTTACCACCTTCTCTCTCTTTTTGAGATCTTATTTCCTTGTGAAGGTTCAAGTATCATTACGATGAAATGATTCCAAAATCCCTGTCTCTAACCTGACCAGTCTCCCAGCTTCCTCCATTTCATGACTCTCTGAGGCTGTCCTCAACCTGAACATGCTAACAGCAATCCAAATACAGCAAGTTCAAAACCAAATTCATATCTTTCCCACTAACCCTGTTCCTCTATCTGACTTTCCTCTTTCTATTCTTAATACCATCAATCTCTTGTCTTCCCCACTTAAAATTTTGATGCCATATTCGATCCCCACCACTCCCACTTAGGACAAGTTTTAGCAGCACCTATAGCTACAGGACTCATCTAGTGTGTACTGCTTCTTTTAGTGAGTGCTGCCAAAAATCCAATAGGTGGTCCTCCTATCCTGGGATCTCGCAGCAGCCTCCCAACTCAGCTCTCCACTGATAGTGTTTCTCTCCCTCATACCTGGCCACTCAACAGATTGACAGCCTAATCTTCTAGAAAAAAACACATCATTTCTATTTTCTGAATTAAAATATAACTGCCCGGGATTCCCTGAATTTAAGTCTGAACCTCATGGTTTGTATCCAGATGTCTCTACTCTCTGACCTTACCTTACACACGCCCTCATTCCACCAGGTTCGACTCATGCAGCCTGAGTGTGTGCTGTTTTATCTGTTTGTAAAGTCATCCTCACATCCCGGGTGGTTTAAATTCTTCAAGATGCGGTTCAAGCCCTCCTTCCCTAATGTGCCTCCCTTGATACATTCATCATATTCTGCTTTACGTTATATTTTATGTGTGCTGTCATCTTGTTCGCCAGATTAAAAGTTCCCTGGGGGACACGGACTATTTCTTATTCGTTTTTGTTTCCCTGCACAGCATCTCTTGCCACCTGTTTCACAAAACCGGTTGTCAATAAATATGTACTGAATAAATGAATCAGTGAAAAGCAAATCAAAACAAAAGAACCAAGTTTTCTTTCCTCTAATGAAATTTAGAAACCATTTGCTTTTTGGTTGTTTTGATAGTTGTTTTCTTTTTAAATGCATGCACACCGATATTCTGTAATAGTTTTTTTTATTTTAGACTTATAAAAATGATTATCAATCCTATAAACTACACATGAGAGATCTAGTCCAGTATAAGTTATGACCCATAATTGTGCCATGATCTATAACCAAAAGTACCGCTTTGGGGGCGCCTGGGTGGCTCAGTCAGTTGAGCGTCCAACTCTTAATTTCGGCTCAAGTCATGATTCCAGCATCTGACAGTGCAGAGCCCGCTTGGGATTCTTTCTCTCTTCCTCTCTCTCTGCCCCTCCCCCACTCATGCTCGCTCTCTCTCTCTCTCTCTCTCTCTCTCTCTCTCTCCCTATCTCCTTCTCTCTCTCTCTCTCAAAATAAACAAACTTAAAGTGTCACAGTGGCACAAGCCAATCTTTCTTTAGAAAAAGAATAAAACAAAAACCCTCATTCTATTGGGTTTTTACTGAAATACAGCTTGTGTTATCTCCTCTTTAGTGACACCACTATCCAAATCTATTTGAGTGGAATTGTCTTAATTATTATTTTGTGGAAAATCGTGCAATCAAAAAATAAATATAGTGCATCTGGCTGTTAGGAGTTGAATGTACTGAGTGACCGGCTCATCTTCAAAGCTGAACTATGAAGTATTAGATGATGTATAAAATACAAACAACAACTTGTGGTTTCACAAGTGGAGTGACGCCGGTGGCTGAACAGATGTGTTTACTACTGTAGTGTGAAGAGAAGATTGAACATTTCCTTCTTTCATTTCTTCCTTCCAACCTTCCTTCCAAATGTATCCTGGGTGCCAATCATTATGGTAGGCCCTGGGGCTATCAACTAGAATGACGACATGAATCTTTCTTTAAAAGAGAGACAGAATTATCAGCAAATCATGGGAAAATAATTTGAATGTAAAGTGTGTGCCAGGCATAGCAGTAACAGAGAAAAGGAAAAAATGATTGTTACAAATAGTTTTATCCCTGAGAGCCTCTGCTAATCTATTTTCTGTAACTTACTATAAAATATCACTTGCCAGACAAAACCAGGAAAAAAGAACATATTATAAGACTTACGTATTTGAATAATTTATAATGGCTGCATTGCTGAAAAACCTCAATTCATTTTGGCAACTTGATAAGATCACTGGTCTCAAAGTTGAAGAAAAAGCACAGGGCATTGCAGGGCCTGAAAAAGGCATACAATTGTTAAGTATTTAAAAGCGGGCTCTAGTAATTATTATTTCCACATTCAGGAGGGAAATGCATGTTTACCTCGGTTTTTAACAGCATCATTACCTACTTTAGATTTCTTACCTCCACACCAAAAAGTCATTTTAATTTCTAGCAAAGCCACAAAGTATCTTTCTCAAAATATGTATTTAAGTGATCGTTTATTTACTTGGCTTTCTCCTCACTAGACCATGAGCCTCTCCTACGACCAAGACTATTTCCTGTTCATCTTTGCATCTAATGCCCAAGCACAATTCCTGGCACACAGCAGACAATAATATTTGTTAAATGAAAAATGTAAATACAGCCCTCAGAACCCTACCAGCTCTCAGTACTCAAGTTTATAATGCTTACCATTTGCATCTTTCCTTCATCTCATTCTACTAATAAAAATAAGGCGGGGTGGGGGGGAAGAGGATTTTCAAACAGTCTAGTGTAGGGTATATCAGAACTTCAACAGAGTAAAGCCTCAAGACTTACTAGGGGACTTTAATTGTCAAGAAGAAAGGAGAAAAAAAAGAAACCTTTTATTTCTATTTCCACCCAAAATTGTACACTTCCTGAAAATGTCCCTCTTATTGGATGCCTGTGAAATACCTTGAGCAAACAGGACACTGCAAACACGGCCGTAAACTGGACTTAAAATGATTGTATTTGTTATTTTTATTTTTATCCTCATTTTTGCTGCAGTTGCCATGAATAGCTCGGAACATGCAAAATATGCTAAGCAAGAAACACAGCCCATACCTGAAGAGTCAGTAGTTGAAAGGCACAAAGAGCTACAATGGATTTAAAAGCCTCTTGAAGAACAGCCTTTTGCTGCATAGATGCCAGGCAAGGCGGCATGTGGCAGGGAAAGAGTTGGGGAAACTGCTTCAAAAACCTATTAACTAGGAATGTGAAAAAGCAGGGAACAATTGGGAAAGGAGGGAGGTGCTCACTGCTTAAAAGGCTTTTAAATGTGACCATATTTTTGTTGGCTTTTTGCCTGCAGCATGAAACGAGGGTGGTGTACTGAATGGCTAGCTGGCTGTTGAAGGTGGAATGAATGGGAGCTGGGCTAGGAAGTCAAGGCTGAATTTTGAGACGCCACTCTGGACTGTGCGCAGCTGTTGAGACAACTCTCAGCAATGATTTAGTGAAATAAACACAAAATTCAGTCCGCCCGCTCAATCACCCTTTCATTCTTGTGTTTTTCTTGATCCCATAAATATTTGCCTAAGTGGTCTTTGCTGCAGATATTAAGGAGTTAATAAATTAGCCAGCCAACAGGCAGGAATCAAGAAAAGCCACAGAACTTAGAATTGAACAGCTGACAGCAGATTCTGCAGGTGCGAGATGGGAATCAGCTCAGAATTTTCTCTGTGGCACGATTTTCTCTGTCTGGGCTGTGGCCTGATTTTCTGGTCCCTTCAGGACAAGCTGCGTGGTAAGAGAGAATTCCAGCGGGTCTTGCTATACGATCCTCTGAATTCTAACCTTCTTTAAAAAGGAAGCAATCTCCTTCTATGTTTAGACTGACAATATTACACATTGCCAGTGGCCTTGTAAGATTTCAGTTTCATGTTAGGAAGGAAAAATACTCTAGATGCCATACTGCTTAAATAAGAAATGGCGGGTCACACTGCACAACACAATGAATCAGCCGCCTACAACTGGGTGTCAAGGGGCGAGCCCGCAGATGTGTGTGTGTGCATGTGCATCTGAGGGAAAGTGGATCACTCCTTGCCTTGAATATGTAAGTGCCACAGCAGTAAGTAAGGTCATAACCGAGGAGGGAAAGGAGAGAAATGAACTGCACTAAAGTGCATCTTTCCAATAAACGAGTTCATCATTTTATTCTATCACTCCACTTGCTGATAATGGACATTAAAAACTAAACTCCACATTGTGGCAGTTCTCTCTAATCTTGTTGACTTATAGGGATAAAAATACTAATTATATAACACTGGGAAGTATTCAGTATGATCTCGTGATTAACAAAATATTCCAGTGTTTCTTCTTTATCGGGTTTTGGGTTGTCTGCAAGTAAGACAGTGACTCAGTAGGTTAATGACAGGAAAATTGATTTGATTTTGCTTTACTGGTGACCATGGGCTATACAGCCAAACCCTTTTGACCAAAGTCTTTTATGATATATATATTTGGAATAAGGATAGAAAAAATCAGCTCTGAGACTTTTCTCTAGATATGAAAGACAGATAAATGCCTGCAGTCATTGACAGTCAAAATGGATGTTACTGCCTCCTATTAAATCTCATTTTGGATCTTCTTTTTCTCTAAGACCTGCTTCTCATCCCTAAAATCCTATGTTCCTAATTTCTCTTTCTAAAACAGAAAATCCTGAATGGCTGGGTGGCTCAGTAGGCTAAACTTCCGACGTTGGCTCAGGTCATGATCTCATGTTAGTGGGTTCGAGCCCCACATCAGGCTCTGTGCTGACAGCTCGGAGTCTGGAGCCTGCTTCAGATTCTGTTTCTCCTTCTCTCTCTGCCCCCCTCCGGATCATGCTCTGCCTCTCTTTCTCTATCAGAACAAATAAACATTTAAAAAATTAAAAACTAACAAAAAAGAAAGAAGATCCTATGATTTTGAACATAAAAGGTTAGCTACTTTCAGAAATACTGGCTTTAAGAGAGCTCTGAAAGTTTCCCCAATCCAAAAAATACCTTCTCAGACATTTTTGGGGGTGGGGTCTCTAATTCCACCATTAGAAATGTTAGTACTTAGAGTAAATCTTTGTCCCTTGATGACAAATTTACTTTCAAAACATAGTAAAATTAAATAAACTTAAACATCCAAAAATATGTATACTACAAATATAATTTTTAAGTACTTATGAGCCAAAGATCAGAAAGGAATACAGAAAATTAAATGGTGTTAGGGTATAGTATTATACATTACATTTTTATTTCGAATTTCCCTTTAATGTGCTTGTTATAAACATCAATAAGGAAAAGAAAGTATCAGTTTTAAAGACTCTAATTCAGTTTGACCACTGTGTTTCTCTAGTTAGGAACATAAAAAATAAAAACATAAAATTTTTAAATAAAAAGTATAAATACTCTCAGTGACTACACTAGGTACACACTAGATTTAGAAAGATAAACATAAAACGCAACAAATATTCATTTACAAGTTAACATATATTTATTATGAGGAAGGCACTCTGTTGGGTGATACAGTGGATACAAAAATGACCATGATCTGAGCTTCCACCTCCCTTCAAAAAGCTTCTGGCATAAAGCTTGTAACTTTGATGAAAGAATACTTTGTTATCATCAGTCATTAGTACATTACGGTGAATCCATTTATTAGCCATTTGTTTCAGATTTTGAAAAGCAAAAGATGGAATGAGCCTGGGACACTACCTAGGGAACATCAGCCTGGATTAAGATACTTAATGAAGGAAGATGAGGGCAGTGGGCAAAGCAGGGAGAGGCCAGAGCACAAAAGAGGGACAAAGATGAGAGCGTGCTAACTGCAAACAGTGTCTCTTTCAGGGGATTGATCAGAGCTAGCTCAGACTTGTAGGAAATAATTTTCAACATATGAAATGGGCCCTAACAAAGTATTATCCCTATCAATCATGGTGTGCCAAGTAATCAAAGAGATATTTATACACAAATACGCCTTAATATTCACAATATGAACTTCGAAATCGTATGTATCTCCTTATAACGGCAGTGAAGGCTGTTTTAGCCCAATCACTTTTGAAGCTGACGTCGCAGACACCCTTGTCCTGTTATTCTGTTCCAAACATTTAAAACCAGATGGAAAAAGTCATGCCCTTAGGAGTCGGATTCTTCATTAAAAATAAAGTATTTTTCAAGGTGTTTGGGAAATGGATTACTTTCTCTTTTTCCCCCTTTCCCTAAATGTCAAAATACATTGTCGTCCCCCCCCCCCGCCCCCGCACTGGTAGAGAAATACAGCATTGAGAAATATCAAGTGAACCCACTTTAACAGATTTTAGAACCATAGTATTGGGCTATTATTTTTAAATGTTTCTCTTCCCAAGACTCATGTCTTAACAGCTGATCACTCTCATTAGGAAGTGCTTACACTCATAGGCCCTAAATTGTCATTTGGTCCCAAATAATCCCTTTGGTAATCAATATCCTCTTTTGCTCCTCCACCGAAGCCCCACAGCCTTTTTCTCTGTCAGCATCTATCACATTTTTCTTTCTTTAGTCTCTTTCATTTTTAATCCTTCCTTTTGAGCCAACTTGTCTGCCTTTTGTATCCATATTTACTTCCTCTTTCTCTTTCTCATCCAACCCTTTCTACACCTTGAGATTATGGACACTGACGTTTGTGACTCAATTTTTTTTTTGCCATGGTGGCCTCCCATTAATAAAATTTCCCTTCTTCACAAGATTGTCCTAAGAAAGCATAATTTTAACCATCCGTTGGCAGCTATTGCCTAAACAGAGATTCACTTCATCTGATTCTTCAGGCGCTAAATCATGTGTTTAAGAATATAAGATTTCCTACTCCTCTTCTTATTTATAAGTATTTGTGTGTGTGTGTGAGTCTCCTTTATTACACCTTTCTACTGCAATGTGGAAACTTAAGCTTTCTGTGGTCTAGTCTAAACTGTACATGGGACAGTGATAATGACCTTCTGACCCCACCGTGCTTCCTGGCTATGGATAGAATTGATAGCACTTTTTCAATTTCTCCCTTGTCTTTGCTTGAACATACTGGAATTACAACCTCTGACAAAGGTAACATCCCTTTTGTAGTGGAAACAAAAGGAGTGTGTAATGAATTGGTTAAGATTACATTGCATGTTTAGATGATGAAATCCGACTGCAGCTCAATTCCTTTATTTCCCCAGCTGGGCCTGGACTTTCAATGAGACATTATTGACTGGCACTTTCCTCAGAACAGGTGCTTTGGAATATAGTCTTGCTGCTTCGAGTTCTTTAACCTGAAAAACAGCTATAGTGTAGGTCAAAGGAATCAGATACGAGACACTAATGCCCAGTCTCTTAGGATGAGCACTGTGGATGAACCATATCCAGGTGGCACCAAAACATAAATAAATAAATAAAGGATCCTTGCATTTATATGATGTGTTGTTGACCCTTTTCAAATTAGCTTTAGTTACTGAGATGGCAGGATGTGAATTATAGTTTTATATGCCATTTCTCTGCAAATATCTAGGACTGAGAAGAGCAAGGAAAGAAAAAGAAGAAAAAATTTTATATTCATTACTGTAGACTTCACTGCACCGATGTTATAAAATGAATTTTTAATCTTTCTGAATATGGAATCAGTTAATGCCACAATGGTAGGGTATTAACAAACTCCACATTTTTATCATAAGGCATCATTTTGTTGCTCTGAATAGCAAATTATTGGCCTCTTTCTACCTTTCCTCTTGTTTTCCTTGTACTTTTGCCTTTACTTTAAAAAAAAATCACTTAGTACTTTTGCTTAGTATAATAGCAATGTTGGCTGCGGAAAATATTTAAAATGTATGTTTTCAAAGATTTATCAGATCGTTTATTCATCTTTGAGAGAAAAATGATTCTATTCATCTCAATTATTTTTGCCAAGGACTGTAACACTAATTTTACTTTCTGAAAATTAAAATAGCAAACAGTTTATATAAGGTGTTGATAATTACCTATATTATTGTACTGCTGTGACAGATGTTGGCAAAAAAGCCTAAAATGCCTACAGCTGTGCACTCCATGACATCTAGTTTATACTCAGACAGAAGGCTAACAGATGTTCTGAACTGTCACTTTGCCTAAATGTTTTTTAAAGTCTAAGGGCCTGCTTTATAATTCACCAGGGTCTGGTTTGGTTTCACAGAGGTCTTCAGAATTCCCATCTGTGACAATTAATGTTAAAGACATTGATAAATCAACCCTTGTGTTTCCCTCTTCTTCAACAAACAGGCATCAGTTTATATATGGACTGTGGATTGTAAAAGCGGTTTTTATATACCTCCTAGTTGTGAAATTCTCCCCTTAAACACAGATAGAATTGGGCTGCCAGAGTTCACGAAGATTTGTTTTGAGCATATGGAAAGCGTGTTTGTGTTGTGTATATGGAAAAAGTACGCAAATATCATCCATTCTTTTCTTTTTGCTAAATTTTATGCACCTTGGAAGTAAATGTTATCAATTTCGAACGACAGTTCTATTTTTCTAGTGCATAAAAAAGTGTTCTTTTTATTTTACTTATGTTTATTGGCCATTTTAATAACTCTTCCCATAACAATAACTATTAATTGTGTAGCCTATCAGAATGATAGAAGAACAAAATAAATGGCATTCACACAGCAGACAGCACATCCTCTCTTACTTGACACCCTAATACTTCCTCTTCCCAAACATACCTTCAGATCCTTCATACAGAATTACTGCCCCGTGCAAAGGCCATCAATGCCTTATTTGCTATTGCTCTTAATTTTAACAAGCTGGATTCCTGTAGTACACTTGCTTAATAGTTTAAACATTCTGTTAACAATCGGGTGTTTGGCCTATCCTGTTTCTCCTCCTTCTGTATAGAAATATAACTCCAAATAGTACATCTTTCTGGGTTTGTTTCTAAATTAGTCCCCACACTTAATTATGAGGATGAGAGGGATGCCTTATTCCTCTTTGTTATAGGCTAAGCTCTCAGTAATCCCAAACAAAAGAGCCAGTTCTGGAAGATATAGGATTTGCTAGCAGGATTATGGTCTCATAGATAATGATGTGCAGTCAGCAGAAGCGAAGCTTTATTTTAATTCAAATAAGCTAGTAAACAAACCACTGACAAGTCTGCTGGTGAGAGTAACTGGCTGCTGTTGCCACATTGGCAGCTAAATTACAGAAAATCTATTATACCCTGTTCACCATATGTTTAATTTAATACAAGATACAAATTAAACTATCCACAGTGCCTATTAAAATAACAATACTTTTTTTATATTTGAATGTCTTAAAAATAATTTCCACTGACCTTTTAAAGGATGGTTTTGATATAGGTGATTATCTGGAGGGGAAAGGTAGTTAATAGAAGGCAAAAAAAATGTAATTGCCTTTCTGAGAAAATAAAAATATAAATGTTCGCTGGTTTGCAGTTGTTAATAAGGTTAATTAGCAGTCATGTGTTCTGTTATTACTGTATTTCCCTCCCACCCTTTTGGTTGCTGAAGCTGGGGTTTTAGGAATGATACTTAGTTTGACCTATATGAGACTGTCCTCATGAAATCATTACCTTGGTCAAGCCAGCCAATGGGTAGCCTTAACCTGATGCCGGTTGAGACGTATATTCAGAAAATTGAGTTTACACTCTAGGTCCAACGTTGGTATGACACAGGAAACAGGCATAGACTTTTACAATCCCTGCCTCAAGATAGCCAAAAGATCCTAAAGAGGGCCCGAATTGAGAGGCTGCCATCCAGAGAAAGGAAAGAAGAAAAAGACAAGACCACACACTGCTCACAACCAATTTCCTCCTGAACCCACAACAGTCAGTAACCAATGATGCTTACTTGAGTCCATTTGGACTCAGTCCACCCGATTCTAAAGACCAGTCTGGGTTGTAGAATTACAGATTCGAAACCCAGATCTACTGTTTCCCAGCTGTGTAACCACAGATATTTAGCTCAGCTGGATCTGCCCTTACTCTGTTAAAGAAAAGGGGGGAGGTGGTTATTAGTTCCAATTTTATAGGATTGTTATGAGAGTTAGATAAGAGAAAATATCTGATAAATAATAGATGCTCACTAAAGGGTAGCTCCTTTCCTCTTTTTATCCTGAAGCAAATACAATGTTGCTCTTTCTTCAAGGGTGAAGGGAGAATGATAGGAGAAGGGATTGGAAGGGGAGGTATAAATAGAAATTCTGCCTAAAATCATTTTCCTGGAATCATTAACTCCTTTCCACAGTCAAAACGCTAAATGGCATGCTCCTTTTCTTCCAAAACTCATCATAATATTAACCCTAAGAATGTATCAGTAAGCCACCCAGACTCCTTGCTTATCCTTGGGCCTCTGAAATATAGAAAGAAAAATCACCACACTTTGAGATACTTTTTTGAACTTTTATGTACATGCAGCTTTCGCACTGGGTCTGCAAGTGTGCTCATGGCGCTGCCTTATGTGAATTTTGGTTCAAATATAAGCCTATCAAATCCAACTGTGCACCGGTGGTAGTTACAATATTGCGTAAGGTGTACATTTGGAATATTTGGTTATTCTTGAAGTCCAGGAGAAGTTAATGGTATTTTATCCCAAACCCAAGTTAATTTATCTTAGAATGATGCAAGAAGCAGTTTCAAGAGTATGCTACTGGTGAAGATATGCCCGAGAAACACAAGACAAATATCCCATGTCCCACTACCCTGTTACTCAGAGGTTGAGAGAAACATTTCCATTTACTGAAACTCTGAGTTCTTGGTAAAGTAAGAAATCAGAAAAAAGTGTCACAAAATGTATGGTGTATTTTAAGTGTTTGACGTTTTAAAATTAATACTGTTAACACATAAACACAAAACATGTGACTGTGTATAACTTAATTTTATATATAACAAGAAAATATATTTTTACGTTTATTTATTTACATATTTTAGTAATCTCTACACCCAATGTGGGGCTCAAACTCACCACCCAGAGATCAAGAGTCGCTCTGATTGAGCCAAGCACCTCTATAACAAGAAAATTTAAAAGAGGCTATTGATGAATGACCCCCATGGGCCTTGCTACTACCTCCAACTTTCCTCTTAGTTATAAAAGCACATCTTTCTCCAGTCCCTGGTGTCAGTCTTCGCCTAGAACAAAGACTGAGGGATCCCGAGAGGGTTCAGAAGTTACCCCCAGCCTCTCCCCCCCGTAGGAAAGAAGGTCCTGCCAAGTATTTGGCCTCTGGGGAAGCCTGTGCTCCCCCCTTCGCCACCTGGGCTTCCGTAGTCCGGCCTGGGGGCTGCCCTCCTCCGAGAGGGGCGCGTGTGCACCGCCTGGGCGGCGCGAGCTCCGTTTTCGACTTTCCATCCTCGCCGGGAAGCTCCGGAGTGACCGGGGCCCAGGCCTCGGGGAGGTGCACGCCTCCCAGCAGTCCCGGCGCTCTCCGGAGTGCACGAGGCGCGCTAGAGGACAAGCCACGCTGTGCGCTCGCGCCGAGGAACCAGCGGTTGCCAATGTCACTTGGCCATTTAAGCCTAAAGTCAGGGGAGCGGGGGGCACCTTGCCCTCCAACCGGCCGGCCCGCGCCTCGGAGCAGCCCAGAGGCCCGGCAGGCCCGAGGGGAAGGGCGGCCTGGAAAGCCTGTGGCTCCCGGCGGCGCCGGGGAGCCTGGCTTCGACTCCCTCGGCCGCACCGCGGGTCCCTCGGCGGAAGGGCCTTCCCG
>NC_043704.1:84498608-84515546 GCF_006229205.1 Suricata suricatta | reverse complement strand
GAAGGGCCTTCCCGTGGGGCGGGGCCGTGCCGGGCGCTGCAGGCCTGGCGGGCCCGAGACGGATCCGCGCCGAGATGCGGGGCGGAGAGCGCGGGAAACAGGGCGACGCGCGAGGGCCGGCGGGCCGGTGGGGGCGCGGCTCCTCCCGGGCTCGGGGGAACGCACGACGGCCCGCCGGCCGAGCCTCCGCCTGCCAACGCGGACGAAATAGGTCAAGGCTGACCCATCCCGCAGGGCCCAGAAGACCGAGAAGGGCCGCCGGGCCTGCGCAGGCTCGCTCGTTCCTCCCCAGCCCCAGTCGTCCCTTGGTTTTCCTTGACCACGGAAAGGACCGATGGGGGAGCGCAGAAAGTCGAGGCTCCGACTGGAAGCTTACTCCAGAGATTTGGAAAAGAGGGCTTGCAGACTGTCATGCGCGCGCGCGCTCCCGGGTTAGCTCCGGGACTCTGCGGAGCTCGCATCTGAACCTCGTCCTCCTGGGCCGCGGCCGGCACGGACGTCTGCCTGGCGGCGCTGCCCGGTCATTTTGCAGCGTGCATCAAGTGGCAGCGGGAGCGAATGATGCAGTCGAGGGGAGCGACACGTTCATAGTCCCAGGGTATATGTAATAGCACTCGCAGTTACCAGCCCCCGCAGATGCGGGCAGCAGCCGCCCCCTCCCACAGGGCGCGGCTGCCCCTACGGAGCCCCGCGGGCCGGCGCAGGGGAGAACCTGCCGGTCCACGCCCTGCGGCGCCGAGAGCCGGCGCGGGGAGGCCGCGCCCGCGGAGCCTGAGCCCGGCCGGGGGCCGGGGGCCGAGCCGTCCGAGTGCGACTACCTTCCACGTGCAGAGGGTAGAGCGGCCAGTTAGCGGATGACTGATTGCTTGGGGAGAGCGAGGCTGCAGCTTGCACGGTAGCTGATGGCCAAAGCATGACACTGTGCCATCTCTGTGACAGTCGTGGTGTGTATGGCCATTGGGTCGCTGGAACATCCAGACCCTGATCGTGCGTACCGTGTTTCCTTACAAGCAGCACTCGCCAAGTTAAAACCAGGTCCCGGGTGCCCCTCTGGCTAATCCTCTCTGCCATTAGTCCGCTTAAACCCTCCTTTTATGCTTTCTACCGTCCCTTTCCCTTTCTCCCTTCCTTCCATCCTTCCCTCCCTTCCGTCTCCCCTAAATGCTGAATGCCACTGACTCCCCGGCATCCCGGACCAGGAGTCAGGGGTGAACCCCACATCTCCCCAGGACAGCTTGCGCCTGTAGAGTTGGAGAGCTCTACTTTGGCCCCAGAGCACGTTTCAATAATAGTGAAGGTTGCAATTCAGAGCAACCCCTACACGCCCGTAACTGGTTTCACTCAGACTCCCCAATCTCGTCAGAAAGCCTTTTTCCACAACTTAGGAACGTTTTGGTGGTTTGTGTTTGCTCAGAGAAAAGGAGCTGGCCGGTCAGTTTAGTTTCTGGGTACAGAAGGGTTATTTTAAAAGCAGTTTGCCAGTGGCCGCCAACGAGTTCTGGGTTCCCTCGCCTCCAAGGCAGTTGGTCACTTTGACCCTTCACCTTAACACACTCCATGTTTGGGGTTTTTCTGGTTTTTAAGTTCAAAGCTGAAGTCTTCCCCCATGTCAGATAGAATGTCATTGCATTATAGCATTTGAGACAACTTTGGGGGACTTGCCTACAAAACTAGCTCCCTGATCCTTCACAAGAGAATGAGGCCAACTGAGAGATTTTTAACTTCCTTATGGCTGGGAATGAATAGGTTTAGTTGATGAAATGTGTGAGGTTTACCACTTTCAGTCACCTTAGGAAACTCTCTGATGTCTTCCTATCTTACAGACTTAGATTCAGCTCCAAACCCCTCCCTCAGTAGAGAGAGGACAGCAATACATATTCTTCTTTCAGTTCATTAGAAAAAGAAAAATAGCTTTTTATGAGGTTGGGGTATCTCTTATAGGTTTTGATATTTGGAAAAAATATGACAAGGGAAGAAGGAAGAGGTCATCCCATTATTTCAGTGGATTACTTTTTAGTGCAAAATTATGAGCATTAGATTAAACACTTTACATTTGTCCTCTCCCACTCCTCCTTTAGTTGGGAGAAGTGTTTCTACTATTGACTTTCAATTTTGCATAATGCTCCCTACCTCTCCTACGCTGCCGGAAGTCACAGGTACACACTCCTTACTTGGCCTGTTCTGTTGAAGGCAACTCTTGACAGACATGCTGCATGTCCCTCCCCACTTATAAATACACTTTCTTGATCTAGATAGTGCTGGGGTGTTCGTAACTCTTTTGGTATTGCCCTGACTTTTATCCTTTTCCAACTGCTATTAAGGTGTTCACCCTGAGATATAAAATGAATTACTGAGAAACAACCAGGTGAACATTTGTTCAATTTCCTGCTATTTTGTTTGCGCTTGTTTGTCGAGTTTCCTAGGGAAGGCTGTAACAGGTGGCTAAGTAATAGTCTCCAAGAGTCCCTTAGTAGATGACTTCTAGACCAGTTCTAAACCAGTAACATTATAGTTTCCAAAAAAGAAAGTAGAAACTAAGTTCAGTTTTGTCAAGGATTCTTTTGAGCGTTTGTCTGCATTTTACTCATTTTATTTATTTATTTAATGTTATTTATTGAATGGTTTGTGGGAAGAAAAGGAGGACTTAAATGGGACAGGGGGCAGAGATAGAGAACCCAGCAACAATTTGTTTTTATGACTAACGTCATTTTCCCAGACTATTGTCTTGCCACGAGTGACAACACAGAAAGCACAAGTCATGAAAGCAGATTACTGTCACTCTGGGCTACTGGAGGCCCAGAGAGCCCTGGCATTAATTCCTGTAGGAAGGTAGACCAACCCAGACATCTCCCCCTACAGTGCCTCATTGCCTAAGGCTTCAAGGCTCTCTCAAAATTGCTGCTGACTTCAGCTAGGTTTAGGTGGCAGGGCTTCCCCACTGGGGGGGAAGCAGATGCTTGGTGAGGAACTGAGGAGGAAGCCAGGTGGCTGTAAGAACAAGCCTGAGGGGTTGGGGCGCTGTAACAACGCAGGCTGTGGCCACCAGTCCCCTGGCAAGATAGCCATCAATGAGTCAAAGCTAGCTAACAGTGAATGAAACAGAGCCAAGAATGGGGCTCTTTGGGTGCTAGAGACTAGCCTTTAGCTGTTCCACTCCTCCCCCTGGGCTCGGATCCTAGGTTTTCAGGGCTGGAGATCTAAGAGGAGAAGACAAGCATGGCAAGAAAACATGCTAGCCCCCATCCAACATGCAAGCACGGGTGGTCGCTTGCAGAGATCAGGAGAGATGCCTGGAGTCCTCGGTGATCTGTGTGTTTGACTCATGCAAGTTGTACACGGTCAACAGAGGAGGGGAGGGGTGGGAGGAAAGCCTCGTTTTCTTCAGTCACTCTGTCTGGGGTTGTTGTGTCTCCTCTCCCTCAACCCTCCATCTCACCCCATCAGGACCAAATAGAACTGAAACTCCCATTGCCTTTGCCTGCACTCAGCCTAAAAACTCAGGATTTGATAAGGTTACTGCACCATTAATACAATTGCAGATTTTTTTTAAGCCTCCTCAAAGAGACAGATGTTTAGGCTGATTAAAAATTGAGGAGGAAACCTGCAGCTGCACTAAGGAATAATCTATTGGACAAATATTTTAATAAAAAAATATGAAGAGATCAGCCCGACCTTGCAAGGTCTTCTGCTTTAAAAAAATCTTTATCAAACCCCTATTCTATGGCTTCAATAAACAGAACCCATTACCTCACGGCATCTTTTGTTGGCCCCATACAAGAGAGAACAAAATGGTTATTCAGGGGAACGCTTTCGATTTTTATTGTGGGTAGCCTGCACAAAGAGCCGTGTTATTGTATTTAAAAGAACCATCTGTAGCAGAAACAATGGCATCAAATTATCTTTGAATACCCACTGAAAAAACATAAAGCTTTTTTTTTTATTCTTCTTCTGTACGGTGGGGGGATAGAGCAGTGTTAGGATAACTGACTTTTTTGTTGTTCTCTGGGTGCATTCTTCTCGCTCCCCCTCTCTCCCCCTCACCCTCTCTCTCTCTCCCTCTCTCCCTCTCCCTCTCTCTCTCTCTTTTAAAAAATCAGCCATTTGGGGTTTTAAGCCATAAACGATTTTTCTTGTTGCAGGGGACTGCAGTGGCAAAGCTAGGCTAGGTCTTGGAGGCTGGTGCAAGGCGAAGCGGGTGAAGGCAGGAGGCTGATGGAGAGACTGGGGGGAAGAAAAGCCGAAATGGATTCACGGTGCCTTGGATGGAGGACGAGAGGGGAATTGCAGGCTCCTTCAACTCGTTCTGTCCGGTGAGAAGTGATCAAGCTTGGGCTGACAAGAGGCTCAGGGAGCCCTCACGTTCTTTCGCTTTTTTACCTGCCAATCAAACTGCTACAAGACAACACCCTGATCTGGCATGGACATGTAAGTAGCTGCAACCCAACTTTGACATTCACTGCTAGCTCCCTCCTCTCCGCCCACCCCCCCAACTCACTTTCTTCCCCTCTCATTCTATTTTTTTTCTTTTGACCTTTAAGAGATCTGGAAATACACCCTGTGTAACAGTCATTTAACACAGGCGGATTTAAGTCTGAAAGCGTTAACTTTTGGAATCAAATGCTAATTGTGATTTCTTTAACAAATGCAGAGATGAAGAAGACATTATTTTATTCTCTTCTAACAGTTTTAGTGCTGAACATAATCAGTTGCCTGGCAAGGGTGTGTGTTTCTTTTTCCTTTGAATATATAGAAACCCGTGAGCCCCCAGAGAGAAATGCAGAAATGAAAAACTCAGGCTTCCATCTTAAAAATGTCAAATGCTAGCATCTTATCCCTACAAAAAACAAAACAAAACAAAATAAAACAAACAAAGCAAAAAAAAAAAAACCAAAACCCTTCTACAGCCCTAGGTCACACAGAATGGAAAGAGTGATTTGAGCCAAAAGGTACATATGATTAAGGGGTTGCTACTCTTTAATCTGGCGTCTTACTATTTTGGTGGTGGTTGGGGAGGGGGTGTGAAAAAAGGGAAGGAAAAGGACATGGCGATACCTCATTCTTTATGAGAGATTGACACTGAGGGGGCTAGAGACGCAAGAGGACAGGAGAAGCAGGAAATATTACCTGAGAGAAGGAATCACAGAGCATGGCGGAGCTGGGAGCTAGGAGGGCTTCGGTGGGAAGTTGTGCGAGAGGTGATGGGACTTGCTCTCTGGCGCCCTCTAATGGCAATCGGAACCAATGTTTTACTTTCTTAATTCAGTACTCGGAAAAGCAGCTGGGTTTTTGTTGTTGCTGTTGGTGGTTTTTCTCCGCAGGCTTAGAAACTGGATACTATTAGTGGAGTAAATTGATTGTTTTCATCCCAGAAACTTATGCATATGCCTTAAAATTATCAATGTTTTCTCCTCAAGCATCCCCTCCTCTCCCATAATTTTGTTAGACTAATAGGAGAGGCGAGGGTAATGGCAGATTGACTTATGGAGGGTGGCCCAAACCCAATTAGTAATGCGGAGAAAGGGATTCCTTTCCTACCTGAACAGCATCTGACTCCTCTAATATGTTGGAGAGGTCTTGGGAGCTGAGGTAGGGAGGGATGATTTGGAAATTGCAGATTCTGACACAGGCTCATTAGAACACAATTTAAGGGGGCCTCTTAGGAACCTCTGTTATTGCGACATGTGGTGGTCAGGGGGCTTTCCTTCCCGCCTCCTTTTTCTTTTTTCTTTTTATTCTTTCTTTCGTTCTTTTTTTTTTTTAAATTTGGTAGATAAAGGTTAATCTTGGGCTGAATGATAGAGCTATGATTGACAAGAGAAAAGGTGTTGAGGGCAGGTCGCGCTGTCTTATTTACAGCCCACTGCTTGCTGTAGAGTCTTTGTTAGGACTGGAAAGCTAATTTAGTGCTGATCAAAAGCACCACAGAGTTAAAGGACTGGTAATGACTGCTAATTTCATTTCAGCCTCATGCATCCCCAACTGCTGTAATTAAAGACACGCTATTTAAATACAGGTGAAGGTTTTTTTTTTTTAAGTTAGGGTGGGGGTGGGTGGATTACAATATTATTTGGATTTCATCTTATATATGGGTGTTATGTAGTCCAACATCAGCTTTTTTTTAGAACCTCTTCTTGTCATTTATACCTGGCTTCGCAGAATCGGCAGTGTGAAATGTGTCAATCACACAAAAGCCCCTATTTAAAGAAAAAAAAAAGCGGGACGCAGAACAGTAAATGTTTAGGGGGGGATTTAAATATTTGGGTCTCTTTTATTTTTCCCCTTCAAATTAATGGAAGGGCCTTCGAAATAGCTAAAGTATTTGAAACTTAGGGCAGGGTTAACAGGCCAAAGGGATCAGTGTCAGCTTTTTAAGTACTTCTAAAAAGATCATGTGAACAGATGGAAAAATATATTTTTAATTAAATAATTTCCCCCACACTGTAGCTGCCGTGTTGGCTCAGAAACCGTGTAATTCCTCAACCGATAGGAGTTTCTTTATAAGAACATCAAAGGATAAAAAGCTCTACATTTTCGTAGTTGGTTAAAATTGATAACCCCCCCTACACACACACACACACACACACACACACACCCAAAAAAAGAATTTAGCCTTTAATCTCTTTTTATCCGCCAAGACTAAAGCTCTGTACTCGACCCCGCGAGCGGCTCTCGCCTTCCGGGGCTGGAACCCGGCTCAGATGTGAAGCGGCGCTGAGCCGCCGCGCAGGTTCGTGACCAGCGCCCCCTGTTGGACACAGTAGGAGATGCACAGCGCCAGTCCTGGAAATCGCGAGAACCTTGCTCTGGGGTTAGATAAAACTCTTTATTGCCCTCCAAAAGGGAGATGGGGAGAGGAAACAAGTTTTTATATCCTTGAAAGATAATATTATTTAATTCAATAAAAAATAAACGGGTGTTAACACAATTTCAATCCAATCAAAAAATGAGGACTAATCTATTCCTCTTCCTCACATTCCAGCCACCCCTTTCCCCCTCGTTTAGGTTTGGGACTCTTTTCAGATTCTGAGATAGTAAAACGGGTGGAGAAGCATGATGTAAAATAAAGAGAACTTTCTTCTGGAGCAGTGGAGAACCAAGCAAATTACTTCTCCTGTTCTGTACACATTCACAAAAATAAAACGCAAGAGGCTCCTGCTTGCTGTTTTGACGTTGTCAGCAGCACCTTGAATGCCCTCGGAGGTCTTTCAAGAATTGTAACTGAGTCCCTGACTAAACAAAATAACTTGCTCGGTTTTGTTTATTTTCAGGGTGTAATTAAGAGGCCGGTTTCTGCTTTGAATGTTTCCCATCCCCCAAACCAATCTTGATCAAACTTTTCCTTTCTGGGCTAGCGGTTAAATTCCAGATATTGTTTAAGAAACAGGTGCCTGACACCTTTCTTCTTTTATCTCAGCATCCCAGCCGTAAGATTTCAGGAAAGGTGTGCCAATGGAAAAGACTATTTTCTTTTGAAATTCAGCATTTTCCTGGACCAGGAATCCAAATTTTCCTAGGGGGAAGAGGAGTATTTTTACATTTCCAAAAGTACCTGTCTACATAAGAAAGAGCTTTGACTTTTTCTTTGGTGAGCAAGTAAGGGTAAAAGTACACTTTGAATTCTTACAGAAAGATAAACTATAAAAGTGGCATATCCTCTGAAAGTAAAACAATGGGGAAATATGGGATTTGCTTAGGTCGTTAAAATGGACTTGAAAACAATTCGAGTTCTAAACGAACAACTGATCTCAATTAGGCGTTTTATGATTTCGATCTTCAGGGATATACTTAAAATTTTAAGTTTTAGATAAAAACTTTAAGATGTTTAGGGCTTGCTTTTTAAAAATCTGACTACTGGAGGAAACCAGATAAATTTTCATCACAGTATTACTTTTTAGAATATTTAATATTGTGGCCACGCAAGTTGTTTATGTTGATCTTAACGTTTATTCCTCCCACCTCCCCAAATCAGCGGGTCCGAGATTGTGTTTTCAGGGGAATTGCTGTTCAGTGAGATGAGAGGTCTTCTCCATCTGACTCCGGAATCGAATCTCGGATTGTGTTTCTCAGTAAATGACTTTGGATACAGTGGCAGGAAAATAATCAAGGCTTTGATCAGTTTTTATCTGGAATGCTATCGAAATAACCGGCAAGCGGGATTCCCTGCTACAGGCACCCCCACCCTTTGCTTTACCAAAAAAACGAAAACAAACAAACAAAAAAGTCCCCATTACAGAAATATTAAGTCCGGGCCAATTTTGGAACCAGCGCCAAGCTCGTAAAGCACCAAACGGTGCGTGACAGCCGCGGTCCAAGACTGCCCGTGGCGTGGGGAGGCCATAGCCAGCAGAAAGAGGATATATGCCAGCAGTTCGGGGAAGTGAGGCAGAATTTGCAAAACCAGAAACCCGGAGATTTCGACCCGGTACCGCCCCCCCCCCGCGGGGGAGGGGGTTCTCAACCTGTGGGGAGAAGCCAGGGGGAGGAGCCGCACTTGGCTGCGGGGGGGCGGCGGGGGGGGGATGGGAGGACAGTGTGTTCCCAACTTCCCAGGGCCCCAGGTGAAAGTGCAACTCCTAGTTTGGGAAAGAGAACTAAGTAAGTGGGTGGCCTAGGCCTGGGAAAGCCACCCAGCTTTCCCAGCGCAGTGCCATTTCTGTGGTTTCAGGCGGCCTCAGCCCCTGCCGGAATCCCACGCCCCACGGTGGCCAGCAGGAAGGCAGCCCTTCCTTCCATCTTTGGGGACTGGGGAGCGGGCAGCGAGTGACTGGCTCCTTAGAAGCAGGCAAAACCGCAATGGCTGGCAAGGGGCCGCATTTCTCTGCTGCAGCAAAGCGTTTTTTAGGGGAGGAACGGTCAATTGGGGTCTCTTGTCCCAGCGGCCAGGCCTGAACCCGCGCCTCTTGGCTGAGGGCCCTGCTTTATAAGTTGTCAATCTTGCCGGATTCTGAGGGCGATCCCGGAGAATGGGCCAGTCTTGCTCGAGCCCACTGCCTCTGTGCCAAGTTCTCAGTCCCTTCTCCCCTCCATACCTCGAACCGTTCTTGCTGAACCCAAGCGTCACTCTGAAAGCCAGTGTATGTGGCTCCGAGTTCGGTAACTATTTGGGGGCGGAGCAGATGACTCATTATTAAGAACAAGATTCAAGGATGAGCCCTCATTCATTCAGTTTGCTCTTTTACTTTGTTTTTAAACTTTGAAGAACCTTTAGTTCCCTTGACCCACCCTGAGAGGGACGATGGCTCCAGGGAGAAAGCCCAGCCAGGCTTGAAGGAGCTGAAATATTGACAGATACTCATCTCTCTACCACTCAACGGACAGATAAACGCTGCCAGACTGTGGGTCCTAATCCAAGGCCCAGCTGCTACGTGGGTTGCTGAAGGGTGTTGAAACCACAAGTACAACTTGACACCACTGAGCCCACAGTGCTTGTCAATAATCTGTGAATTAGGTGCAGGGACTGTCACTGTAGATCATAACAGTTTCTGAAGGACTCATTACAGCCTATCGTGTCAATGATCTTCAAATTAAGGAGGGGGCTGCGGAGGGAGAGAAAAGGAATGGGAGAGCCTACAAAAAAGAAAAGAAGGTTGGGAGGGGAGATAAAAGTCAGAGCCCCAGCTTCGAAGGAGGCTTTAAGGATTATCAGGCTAGCCATCTGAGAATTCCATTGGGATGGGTTTGGACGCCCAAGTCCATCTGAGCCAGGGCTGGAAAGAGGGCAGTTGGGAGTGAGCAGAAGTGGGCCCCTGGGAAGGCAGACTTCTCAGACATTTCTTTTGAGGCCAGAAGAGCTTTCAGGAGAGGGCTCCAGATGTCAATGGGAGGCCTTGAGCATGCCAGGCTGCCCAGGATGGGTGTACACTTTGAGTTTGAGCACTTTCCAGGGCTAACCACCCCTGCAACTCAGAGAAAAAGTGGGTAGTAGTTTTGTTTAGGGCTCATGGTGACTGTAGGTGATTATTTTTTTTTTACATGATTTGCTTTCAGCTTCTTTTCATACAAACAAGTGAAAGACTTCCTTCCTTTTCCTCTGATATTTCTGTCCCTCTCACACATAAAACGTATCTAATTTCTTTCCCCAACATGCATTTTGAGGTGCCAAACACCTCTGCCTTCTGACGTACTTGAGCGTTGTCACTTTTTGAGTTTGTATTATGTCTGATTGTACCCCTACAAAAGGGGATTGAAGGTAACACACAAGCAGTGCCCACGATGAGACCTGCAGAAGAAAGAAGACAAATCCCATTTCAGGAGTATGGAAGGAACCAGACTAAGGGAGAGATGTTCTCCCTTCCTGGTGGACTGCCGGGGCAGCTTGGCATGCACTGGGGTTGTTGTCATTCATGCACCATTTAATATGGTCTAGAGGAATCTTAAGGAACCTTTAGTTTGTTTTCCCCACAAAAGTTGTGGTCACAACTAAAGGAAATTATCACAGTGAGAGAATTCAAAATGGTTCCTGTCTTTTTCCTAAAATCAGGGTAACAATCCTAGTCACTGGAAAATTAGGATTTTAAGGAAACCTTGTTCCTTTGGTCTGATTAATTGCACAAGATAGCGTGGTCAGTTGGGGAGATATGTATTTAGACTTTTAAGCAAGGATTTAGAGGTGTGAAAGGGCCACGGATTTGTTGAGCCACTTGCAGCTCTGGTGACCCCTTTGCTTGGTTTTGTTTTTCCTTTTCATTCCTGTCTTCTGGTTTTTGAAATCAAAATGATAGTTTCATTTTTTTTTGGTCTGAATGTAACTGAAAAACAGTGGTAGCAGTCTCTTTAAACTCTCAGTTTGTCTTTTTTCTTTTAAGGGAATTTCTATTTAAAATAATTAGATCATTTAATGGGCACACTGCATTTTCCCCTGGACAACAGCTGCAGTGCAGACAGATCCTGTGTTAAAACTACTTGGCAATTCAGAAATGGAAATGAAATCGTGAAACGGGAATCCTTTTTTCCAGAAACTATTTGAGCTGGGATATATGTAGAAGGTACATATACTCTAAGCAATATGATGACTATTATATAGAGCCCTGGAGACGTACACAAGTGATTACATATGACTTTTGTTGCTACAATTTGGAGTAATGGAGAAATATATTTGGTTTTCTTTATATCCTTGAATTCTTTTTAAAATCTATTTATTTCATCAGTGGGATTCAGATGAAAGAGAGTGAGTCTAAAAAGGAGCTGGATTCAGAGCTCTGCATTCCTTAGGCTTCAAGGGTCCTTACAGCTCTTGAGTGAAATTATTTGGTGAAATTGGGTCTGGACTGAAATAGCATTTGTTATCCCCCTGTTCATTTGTTATGTGTAATGCCACTTCTGGAAATTAAAGGCAAGGTGCTGAAGGGACAGACAAGAAGAAAAAATATAATTAAGCAACTTTAAATTGCCAATCTACCATGCGTCCATATGCATATCTATGTTTTAGTAAATAAAAAAGGGATAGAGATATGTGCTTGTTCTTTGTATCATCTAGAAACATGTATGATAGTTCCTGTCAGTAATTTTTCATAGTCCCAAATTTGACAAGTTTGACAATAGGAAGAAAATGGAGGAAATGCAGATGAAAGAGTTTCTCTCATTTGAAAAGCTTTATAAAAATTCCAGTATCCCTTCTAGGATCTCGTGAGGGAGCCTTCACAGTCTAAAGCAAGTGAAGTGTGGTAACAGTGCAGTTCTATTCTAATTTCTGCTCTTAGTTTCAGTATCCTAACTTTTTCCAGCTTATTATCTTTGGAAAATATGCGATGCTTTTGTAAAGAAAAGATTTTCTAATGCCTTTCTTTACCTTCATTGATCTGTGTTTGTTTCATATATCCTGAAGAATCAAGTGTTGATCATTCTGGAAGTCTTGTGGCACACTCCAATCTGGAGTGATTGAATGAACATTTTTTTGCGATTTAGGAGGAAGAAGGAAACATTTTTTAAATTGGCTTATACCAGTCTCCTGACTCTGTACTTCTCAGTTTTTTTGAGTTAGGGGATAAATATCAATAAAGTCTCATCTTACCAGATTGCACCAGCATCGTCCTACATGTTGAAATTTTCCTGTATTTTTGGCTTTTAAAATCACAAACTTTTCTTGGGTCACCGTACTTTTCTTTTTAGTTTATATGCCTTTTACCACACTACTGGTATGATCTCTTTCAGTGCAGTCTGGTCACTGCTATGTCGCTTTCAGTGGAGAAGGCTGGAAGGTTAGGATGCGGAGGAGACATAACAAATAAGGGAGAAGAAAGCTTTTCATTTGGCCAAAGCTGGCTTCTAATATATTTAACCACTTCTAGAATTAGAAAGCCTTTCTGTACATTTTCTTCTATTTTTCTCTCTTTTTTTCCTTACGTAATGAAATTAAAACTTTTGGAGCCCACAGTTGACATTTTTCAGAAAATTGAGTTATCAAGGCAGTAATTATTTCACGGGGAGATAAAACTCTCATAGCCCTAACTGTCAAATAGGGCCCTTTTCAGATTTTAATTACAAAATAAAATTAGTCTGCTCTTCCTCGGAATGGTTTGTGAGTGGTTAAACAGAGCTTTCCCCCCAATACTGGTGGTCGTCAAACTCTGCTAATTAGCAATGCTGAGAAATTCCAGTTAACAAGGACATTCTCCAAGACTCTGCAGGTTCCCTGCCGTTTGCCTTCATTTCCATAAGAAGATTAAGAGAGGAGGGGAACACACTCAAATGCAGATGCAGAAAAGAAGCGTTTTTTAACAAGCATCATAATAGTAAGATGCTTGGCTAGTTCTCACCTAATTACTGCAAGTTAAACCTCTATTTGCCACTAAGAAGAAAAAATAAGTCTACAGTCCCCTATTTCCACAAAATTGTTAGTTGGCTTCAGATACAATACTTGAGGAGGGATGAGGGGAAATTTAGGAGAGAAATATCAGTGCAAAAGATAAAACTGAGCTACACTTCATCAATCAGTTAAGGGTTTGGGGCTGGGACCTATAGTAAAACAAAATTAAATCAGAATATCCTAGGAGTAACGCATTTTATTCTTAATTTCTAATCTTGCTCTAAAAGTATACTGCTTTTTGCCGCCCATGAAAGGGAAATGTTATACTTCCTTTAGATTAAGCACTTTAAATTTTCATAAATTGTGCCAATGGAAACATTTTTAAATTCTTGAGGGATGAAGCACCCTCTTCCAAGTATTATTTTGATACCCTAGTAGTCACTGGTGTATTGTTATTAGTACTGTAGCCATCTGTTATAAACCTAAAACAGTGCTGTTTCTATCGTCTTTTGTGATCATCAGAGTTATTATAATATTTAGGGGCCAGTGATGATGCTGGATTGAAATAGAGTGGCCGGTGGTCTGATTTTTTTAATGCATATGTTCTAAAAAATCTAATGAGAAAATTGTTTCTGCTATCACCGTCTTCTTTAATCTTATTTTCATAGCACATTATTATGCATAAATGCCCGCCACAGTTAGTTTATTGCCTTGATAAGTACAGCAGGCTTAATTAAAATAAAGCTGTAAATAAATGCAGCCAATGATAACACAATTGTAATGTATTTCCATAGCTTATTTATATGATAAAAGCAATTAACAAAAGACCTAGTCAGCCCTTTTAACCTCTTAAATGCATTATTATAGAGTTCAGGCACAAACACATGCATCTGAGAATGTATGAAAGCTTTTATATATTATCCCAAGGAAATATTTATGCCTCTTACTACTACCTCTTGAGAGAGAAGATTAAAAACATTTGCTTCTTTAACTGTCCGTTATTGATATTTATTTTAATACATATACACCACCATTATCCACATCAATCCCTTGTTTGTGATATTTTCCTTTTCCTTCAAACTTAATTATCCATAAGCTTTTTAAAAGTTTTCAGAATAATGCTACTAAGCGCAGACCAATGTATACACAATCACAAAGTGAATGCTTGGTCTGCCCTTCATAGCATGTGAACAATCATAATTCATTCATATGTTGAATCTCACAATTTGTACCTATTTTTCCCCGTGGCTTAACCTCCTACTTATCTGGAGGTTATATGTACATTCCTAAGTTAAGCAAATTAAATCTGATTTTTATGATTTGGTACCATAGCTTACATGATATGTTAACTTTTATTTTGCTTAGATTACGTGTAATTAGCGGATCTTCTTCCCTTTCTCCTCATTTTTTTTCTTTAATTATTTCCAAACACCTTCTTTTAAAGGTAAAAGCAAAACTGTAGTCTTGGAAAAGCGAATTCACCAGTAGGGGGCGCACCAGCTACATCCCTGAAACCAGACGCTCTGAAAAGCCTGGTGGCTGCGGTGTTGTCTTGTGAGCCTCTAACCTTTTCTCTTCCTGATCCCCATGTCCGTGTTTAGCTTAATATTACATCTCGAATAAACAGAAGACATTATTTTGTTTTAAAGAGTGCCATATTTTTATCCGTTTCGAGAAGGCCAGTCGCACCCTTCCTGGGTTCCCAAGAACTAAAACAAACCGTAACTTACGAGAAGAAAAAAAAAAAAAAAAGGAAGAAAGAAACTGTTGGGGGAGGGGAGGTTGATTGGAAATAATAATTTATAAAGAAAAGTCTACAGGAATCTTTTTCTCAACTTTTCTGGCTTTCCAGTGAGCATGCCTATTTGGAGTTTGACAGGAACAGAAAAGCCCCTGAGGGCAGGGATTGGAGAAGTTGGAGTGGGGGTAGTGATGGTTATGGGAAGAAGGCTAGTAAGGAACAAAACAATGCAAAGTTTTGTAAAGATAATAAATGGAACGTGGCCGACAGATACTATTCAGTACATTTTCTTAGGGTGAGTAAGGGTATATGGATCAGGGAAGGAGGGGGGCGGAGAGAGTGTTACAGAAGAAAGAAAATAAGTAACCCTCATGGTTTAAGCCCTTTATAAAAAAGAAATGGCATCAGGATTTTTTTTTTCTCCCAACCCCCCCCCCTTTGTAGTCAAGTGCATTTTAGCCACAAAGATCCCAACAAGAGAGTGGAAGGAAACTTAGACGGGGCTTTGTTTGACTCCGTGTAGCGACAACAAGAGAAACAAAACTACCTATTTGTAACGGACGTGCTGCCATTGCTTTCCGCATTGAGCGCCTACCTATTGAAATCTTTACGTCGGGACAATGGGAGAGCGGCTAAAATTACCCTCTTGGGTCCTGGGCGGGCAGGATTCCTGAGCCCCTACCCCCGCCTCCATCCCATCCTCCTCCAGCCCCGGCCTCGCTGGGCTACCCCCTGTACCCAGTCCTGGCGGCCTTCCTCTTGCCGGCACTGCCTGCACCTGGGCCTGGAGAGCACCACACCTGCCTCCCAGGCCTGGAGTCCCCTCCAAGCGCTGTCCCAGACCCGGCGGCCCGGGCCGAGCGGCCACCACCGTAGAAGTCACAAGGGGGAATGGCCGGGCTGGTGTTGCTGGAGTCCTGGGAACTCTGCTTGGGAGGGAGTTTGTGAGTTCGGCCCAAATGCCGCCTCCATACTCTGCGGAGGGATGCCAGGAAGTTGACATGAAGCTGCTCCATAGTCTGCACTTCTGAAGGTCCTTCTGTTGATCTCTTTCTTCTCCCAACTTCCTTTTGAAACCCGCCCAATTGAAATCTTGCTTTGGGGGAGGTTCAACAGGAGAATTGGGAGAGAGGACGAGAGTGGGGGCATTCCCTTTCCATCGACTGAGTGGAGAAAGATGGTGGGAGATGAGGCTGGGGGTAAGGGAACAAGACTTAGTGTCCTGGCCAGAGCCGAGCTGGGCAAGGAAGACCGTGCTTGCCGCAGCTTCCCCAGGCCCGGCCTCCCCTCAAGTGCAGAGTTGGCCGGCCGCAGAGTCCTGGCAGGATTTATGCTTAAAACAGAGCAAGTGGGCGGCAGCGTTTAAGCACAGAGCTTTCCGTCTCCTAACTTCTGATCCGGATAGTGTGAGAAAGGGGCAAACTAGTACCGGCACCTGTAGAGGAAGCGGGGCGAGGGCAAGAGCGAGGTTGGGCAGAAGCACCGGGGAGGCTGGAGCTGGGGGGCGGAGATGGAGGGGGGAAGCATGCGGAGAAGCCGGACAACAATGACACACCAACTCCTGCACCGCCTGTTTCCTGAAATACTAGTAGGACAGTCGCCCTGAACCACCCACTCTGCCCTGCCCCACCCCCACACCTTAGCTGCCTCTCGCACCCCTTTCCCTCATTTCAGCGGCCCGCAGCAAAAAGTAAATCAATATTAAGTTTGAAGAAGAAAAAAAAAAATCGTAGTCTTAGTGCTGTTTACCCACTTCCTTCGAAAAGGCGTGTGGTGTGACCTGTTGCTGCGAGAGGGGATACAAAGGTTTCTCAGTGGCTGGCAGGCTGGCTGTGGGAGCCGCCTCCCCCTCCCTTCTTCCCCCTCCTCCCCCTGCCTCCCCCGCGCGGCCTGCGGCGCGGCAGGCCCCGCCCCCTTTCATGCAAAACCCGGCGGCGAGGCTGGGCTAGAGTGGAGGAGCCGCCGCGCGCTGATTGGTCGCTGGAAACCCATTTATTCCCTGACAGCCCCCGTCACATGGATGGTTGTCTATTAACTTGTTCAAAAAAGTATCAGGAGTTGTCAAGGCAGAGAAGAGAGTGTTTGCAAAAGGGGGAAAGTAGTTTGCTGCCTCTTTAAGACTAGGACTGAGAGAAAGAAGAGGAGAGAGAAAGAAAGGGAGAGAAGTTTGAGCCCCAGGCTTAAGCCTTTCCAAAAAATAATAATAACAATCATCGGCGGCGGCAGGATCGGCCAGAAGAGGAGGGAAGCGCTTTTTTTGATCCTGATTCCAGTTTGCTTCTCTCTCTCTTTTCTTCCCCCAAATTATTCTTCGCCTGATTTTTCTCGCGGAGCCCTGCGCTCCGGACACCCCCGCCCGCCTCCCCTCCTCCTCTCCCCCCGCCCGCGGGCCCCCCAAAGTCCCGGCCGGGCCGAGGGTCGGCGGCCGCCGGCGGGCCGGGCCCGCGCACAG
>NC_043704.1:84491458-84498508 GCF_006229205.1 Suricata suricatta | reverse complement strand
CCCCAAAGTCCCGGCCGGGCCGAGGGTCGGCGGCCGCCGGCGGGCCGGGCCCGCGCACAGCGCCCGCATGTACAACATGATGGAGACGGAGCTGAAGCCGCCGGGCCCGCAGCAAACTTCGGGGGGCGGCGGCGGCGGCGGCGGCGGCAACTCCACCGCGGCGGCGGCAGGCGGCAACCAGAAGAACAGCCCGGACCGCGTCAAGCGGCCCATGAACGCCTTCATGGTGTGGTCTCGCGGGCAGCGGCGCAAGATGGCCCAGGAGAACCCCAAGATGCACAACTCGGAGATCAGCAAGCGCCTAGGCGCCGAGTGGAAACTTTTGTCGGAGACGGAGAAGCGGCCGTTCATCGACGAGGCCAAGCGGCTACGAGCGCTGCACATGAAGGAGCACCCGGATTATAAATACCGGCCCCGGCGGAAAACCAAGACGCTCATGAAGAAGGATAAGTACACACTGCCCGGAGGGCTGCTGGCTCCGGGCGGCAACAGCATGGCGAGCGGGGTCGGGGTGGGCGCTGGCCTGGGCGCGGGCGTGAACCAGCGCATGGACAGCTACGCGCACATGAACGGCTGGAGCAACGGCAGCTACAGCATGATGCAGGACCAGCTGGGCTACCCGCAGCACCCGGGCCTCAACGCACACGGCGCCGCGCAGATGCAGCCCATGCACCGCTACGACGTGAGCGCCCTGCAGTACAACTCCATGACCAGCTCGCAGACCTACATGAACGGCTCGCCCACCTACAGCATGTCCTACTCGCAGCAGGGCACTCCTGGCATGGCGCTTGGCTCCATGGGCTCGGTGGTCAAGTCCGAGGCCAGTTCCAGCCCCCCCGTGGTTACCTCTTCCTCCCACTCCAGGGCGCCCTGCCAGGCCGGGGACCTCCGGGACATGATCAGCATGTACCTCCCCGGCGCCGAGGTGCCGGAGCCCGCCGCCCCCAGCAGACTTCACATGTCCCAGCACTACCAGAGCGGCCCGGTGCCCGGCACGGCCATTAACGGCACACTGCCCCTCTCGCACATGTGAGGGCCGGACAGTGAACTAGATGGGGGGAGGAATTTTCAAAGAAGAACGAGGGAAATGGGAGGAGAGTAAGAAACAGCATGGAGAAAAAAAAAAAACAAAACAAAACCGGTACGCTCAAAAAAAAAAAAAAGTCATCACCCGCAGCAAATGACAGCTGCTAAAGAGAACACCAATCCCATCCACACTCACGCAAAAACCGTGATGCCGACGAGAAAACTTTTATGAGAGATCCTGGACTTCTTTTTGGGGGACTATTTTTGTACAGAGGAAACCGGGGGGGGGGGGGCGGGGCGGGCGAGGGAATGGACCTTGTATAGATCTGGAGGAAAGAAAACTACGCAAAACTTTTTAAAAGTTCTAGTGATACGGTAGGAGCTTTGCAGAAAGTTTGCAAAAGTCTTTACCAATAATATTTAGAGCTAGTCTCCAAGCGACGAAAAAAATGTTTTAATATTTGCAAGCAACTTTTGTACAGTATTTATCGAGATAAACATGGCAATCAAAATGTCCATTGTTTATAAGCTGAGAATTTGCCAATATTTTTCGAGGAGAGGCTTCTTGCTGAATTTTGATTCTGCACCTGAAATTTAGGACAGTTGCAAACGTGGAAAGAAGAAAATTATTCAGATTTGGACATTTTAATTGTTTCAAAATTGTACAAAAGGAAAAATTTAGAATAAGTACTGGCAAAACCATCTCCGTGGTCTTTAAAGGGGCAAAAGTTTTAGATTGTACTAAATTTTTTTAACTTACTGTTAAAAGCAAAAATGGCCACACAGGTTGACATCATTGGTAATTTATAATAGCTTTTGTTTCCCAACTTTCCATTTTGTTCAGATAAAAAAAAAGCAACATGAAATTACTGTGTTTGAAATATTTTCTTATGGTTTGTAATATTTCTGTAAATTTATTGTGATATTTTAAGGTCCCCCCCCACTTTATTTTCCGTAGTTGTATTTTAAAGATTCGGCTCTGTATTATTTGAATCAGTCTGCCGAGAATTCGTGTATATATTTGAACTAATACCATCCTTATAACAGGTACATTTTCAACTTAAGTTTTTACTCCATTATGCACAGTTTGAGATAAATAAATTTTTGAAATATGGACACTGAAATTACGCTTGAGTCTTTCATTTATTTGGATACCACTGATTAACATAACTCCTTGGGGTATATACTGTGCTCAGTCAAGAAAGCAAAATACCTAAAACCTTGATATTCTAGTCCAGTAGCATGTGCTAATGTTAACTACAACAAATAAATGTCTGAATGATTAACTGAATAAGTACTCTCAAAAAATTGAAATGCTTGTGTCATTTCTAAAATAGAAACTAGAGACATATATTGTAAATCCACCCCCTCCTTTCCTAAGCAGCATGAATAAGCATGATGGGGACTTATACTTAAAACTGATTTATGCCACTTGTTGCCAGAAAGGAGTCAATTCTGAAATTTTTCATGTGGCTCAGCAGATGGGGTATTGAGCCAAATCCGAACCAGGTTGGCTGGTTTTGTTTTCGTTTTCTTCAATACACAATGGCCCTTTGGAAACCTGGTTATAGGGGAAAATGATGCTTCTTGTATCGGAATAATTGCAAACTAGACATGCAAAGTGCTCATCTACTGGGTGGGTGTTTGGATTACTTCAGCCCTGCTATTGTTTGAGAGGAAACAAGTGGTTTGCTTTCTTTGTTCCTTGACTTCATAAACTTTCTCCTCTACATTCTCCTGTTTAGGGAGAAGGAAAGCAAAGAGCATCTTACAACCCCCCCCCCCTTGGCTTATCACGGCTACTTATTATTATTATTATTTATTTTCTTTTTTCCTCTCTCTCCCTCTACGAATTCCATTTCTTAAATTGGCAGCGCGGGTCCAAGCCTGTAGTCCCAAATCGGATATCTCTGCAGCTGATTGATAACAAGCAAAAGAGAAGCCAGGCAACAGCCATATTAAAGAAGAAAACAATCAACTCTGAGGTAGATATTTTACTTTGTCCGGGCTAATCACATTTGGAGATGATTATGCTTTTGATCTGTTAACCATGTTTTAGTACAGTAGTAGAGAAGTAGGGGGAGGGGTAAGGGGTGGGGAAACAAGATTGGATTTGTTGTTTTCTTTTGCCCTAGGAAAGGTAAAGAAAGACTCTAGTTGTCCACAGTGGGAGCGGAAAAGTTGGGGGATCGCCACGGTCTTTGGATTAGCGATGTTTCTACATCACAACCGACCGGCGCTTTGGCTCAGCCGGAGAATCTGTAAAACCGACTCAGGGACTTTTCTTCCTTATTTACGGCTTACCTCGCTCATCTTCCCCCACTAAAGGGGACCAGGAACCACGAGTCAGGCATACTTGAGAGCGTGGGTTTGCTACCCGCATTTGAAGGGCTTGTTGGGTCAACTTGCTACAACTTTGGAGAAGTTGGGATCCGGCAGCGCCTTCCATCCTTGAGTAAAATACCGGCTGCAGCCACTAAGTTAGCTCTGCCCGTTGGTTTGCACTTTCGCGTTTTCCAAGAAAGTATTTATTTCTCGTGGTGTCGCTAATGTTAATTCCGGGCTCAGCTGGATATACCCTCATATTTTCTGTATTTTTATTTCATATGGATGACTTTATTTTAGGTGTATGTTGGTTTTTATTTATTTCTTTTCTTAAAATCCTAATTTTAGGGTAAAGGACAATTATTATGCCAGTTCCCAATTCTAAGCGAGGCATTTCCCCCCCCTAATTAATGCAGAGACTCTAAAAGAATTTCCCTCGGCCTGGCCAGCCATTGTAATGCATATACGGATTATTCACGTGGTAATGAGCACATTCGCCAGTTCTTGCTCACACATACGAATAAAAGAAACTTTGAATAAAGATCCAAATGATCTTGCTGGGGGGTGGGGAGGATATTCTCGGAATGTGAGCCAATCAACTATATGGACTGTATATATTTGAAAAAATAGAGATATACTAGAAATATGTATTGGGTTCTGAGTAATTGCACTGCACTAGGCTCCTTTAAAAAAATAAGTAAGTAAAAAAGAACCCACAGGATCAGACTTAAAAAAGCAACAACTTTTTTGGCAAAATGCTCAGGTTCAAATATTTTGCAAGAGGGAAATGAGCAATTGTAGGAAGTTGAACTAGTTTTGAGTGATTGTCACGTTCTGCCTAAAACAAGAGAACTCCCATTTTCCCTCCTATTCTTCCATATCCCCTAACTAACTGAAAGCCAAATTATTTTGTTGGTAAATACATTCTTTTGATAAACTGCATTTGAGGAAAGTGGCATGTAGTTATGGCATAAATAAATAAATAAATAAATATATATATATATATATATATTTGATTGGATTAAATGATTCCCCAAGTTGTGTAGTTTCATGACTAGATTAATACTGAACATACAATATCTTCATTATAATATGATTTCCAAGAAGGGAATAAATCAAACTTGCCCAGAGATGGTTATCTCTCAATGCTGAAGTTAGTTGTTGAATGTTCAGTTTCTTCATTGGGATATTATTCTCTTCACTTAAAACCATCCAATTTCCAGCCAAAGGGGGTGAATTTAATGTTTGTTAACCTTATACATGGAATGGAAATGTGTAGAAGGGTGAGATTATAGTTTGTTCCCTCTACAATTTTTTTCTCTCCCCACACTCCCCGCCCCCACTTTAAATAAAGAGCGTTAAAATATTTTGCTGAGCTGTAGTAGATTAGCAAGGTTTCTTGCCAATGCTGGGAAGCTGGTATTACAGACGGTCCCAGGGGAAAATGGCTCACATTAACCACTAAATGAATATTTGACAAGGGCTCATTCGGAGGTATTATTACTATAAACGTGTCCCTACTGGACTTTTCCAGGGTCAAAGAGCAACGCTTCAATTAATTATTTAGTCTGCTACTAGATTTGGTTGTAATAGCTGTACTTATTTCTAGAACCGACACATTCTTACAGTAGGAAATCTCAGGAGAATCTTCTCCATCAGCCATGCCTTGGATTGAAATACACACAGAGCCCTGGCATTCTAAAGCTGACTTTTTCATAAAACCTTTTCTTGAGCTGAGAGTTGGGGGGGATTATAGTTTCTTTTTCAATCTCATTTGCTGGTTTTGATTTAAAAGAAAGAAATAAGAACATAGTAAGTTATCTTAGATTCTATATCACATCTGGCAAGGTCTTTTAGGGCCTTGCAGTTTAGGAAGAGAGGGGAGGGGAATTATTTATAACCTTTGCCTTGTCTAAGTGGAGATGTCACAGGATTTCAAAGACTCAGGCAGGTTCTGAATTTAGAAAGGGCACACACTGCTGTTTGCCAATAAAATTCGGGTTTTAAAATGGAAGTCTCCATAGGCTGAGTACTCGGAGTTCTAGTACACTCAGAGTAAATTGGGGTACGAGATAGTCCCTCCTTCCGTTCCCACCTATTGGCTTGAACACTTCCAGGTGTAGCGGGGTGAGTGGGGACCAGGCAAGGATTCCATTTCTGCTCTGTCATAAGTTCCTCCGTGGCTTGGGTAAAATGGTAAGGGAATGATTTTGAGAGTAAGGTTCCTTGACTATAATATAAGGTGAATGAATAAGAGATAAGCTGCAAGGGGTGGGGGGACGGGATGCAGTAATTACAAACCCAATTCATTCAGCTTTTCAGAACTTTTGTTGTGGGAGCTCCATTGACGGGTTTTCAGTCACCAGTTTTCTCACATTAAAAAGAACTGATCAGCGCCTCAGGGGGACAAGAAATACCGCTTAACTGCATAGTGATTGGGTCTTCATTTAGAACCCTTACAAGAAGAAAATTAAACAGTGCCTTTGTGTGCACAGGTTTACTTTTCAACTGCTAACAGTTTATAGCTAACTGCTTTGGGATTGAAGTTTGACTGGGGTTTGGTTGCCTGCTAGTTGG
This sequence comes from Suricata suricatta, assembly GCF_006229205.1. NCBI lineage: Eukaryota > Metazoa > Chordata > Mammalia > Carnivora > Herpestidae > Suricata > Suricata suricatta. Next base: position 84,492,580 of record NC_043704.1, on the reverse strand, counting down.
CACTGCTTATTTATTTATTTATTTATTTATTTATTTATTTATTGTAACGAAAAGAGTTTTCTATACCCCCCCCTCCCTTTATTTCTTGCTCTTGGAGAATTTTGCAAAGCAGGTCCTCATATTTTTGCTTCATGGAAGGAGTTTCCTTTGCCATGAGCTTTAGCAGAAACTTGAATTAACACTTCTCCAACACTTTTCACCACCTTCCCCCCATTATTGCCTTAAAATAATTTGCACCTCACTCTGTTTTTTATGCTGTCTTTTTCTGCCTTCAGAATACAGAGTGCTTTGGACAGCCACAAGTGAGATTGAGGATGAGGGTTGATTTATTTCTTTCCTTTGCTTTTTTTTTTTTTTTTTGACTGAAGTTGGAAGATGGTTGGGTACATTTCTTTAGGGGACCTTGTCTATTAGTTAGATCCTTTAAAGACAGAGGAAGGAGGGAAACACTTCAGAACTTCACTGTGAAAGGGTGGATAAAATCCAAAGGGACACAGCCCCTGGAGTTCTAGAGTAAGCAGCTGTAGAAGGAGCTTTCCAAAGAAAAAGAAATTGTCCAAACCAGAGAATTAGTTTGGTGTCTTACATAGTTATTTTCTATTAAAAACTTCCCGGGAAGCCTGCCTCTCCTATCACCCAGGGAGACTTGTAACCACCCTCCCTGCTCATAATGCTGTCCAGTTTTATCATTCTTGTTTTCAGTGTTTATGATTTGCTTCTGTAGCTTTTTGGAAATAATGGACTTGACTTTCTTATTTCAACTATGAGACTTCTCTGGGACAATAGATTACTAAGACAAGGCCAAGATTTCCCATGGCAGAGAGCTCTCTTTCTGCAAGCAGGTCGAATTGGATTTTATTTTACATTTTGGTGTAACGGTGGTATTTCTGATTCCTTGAGAATCAGTTTCTCTTCAAGAGCAAATAGAACGTCCTCTCATTTCAGGACGCAAAGCTATTTGCTGCTCCTGGGTTTTTGGACTTACAACGCTTGCTCTACTTTGCAAAGAAGTGTCAGGTGATTTAAAAGCTTCAAGGAGTCCTTCATTTCATTACCCTCGTCTACCTGCACGCACAAAATGAAGTGTGCACTGTTAGTAAAGATTTCGCGTGCCCTCCTCTC
>NC_043704.1:84445036-84491358 GCF_006229205.1 Suricata suricatta | reverse complement strand
CTCCCACCGCCCGCCCTGGGGAGCCCGCCGCAGCCCGCGCCGGGGGCCGATGGAAGCCGAGGCGGGCCGGCGCCGGCAGGGGACCTGACGTCACCGTGGCCCTCGCCTAGGCCCCCATGGGGCTCTCTAGGACTGTGCTGCGTAGGGCTTGCGTCTTCTCCGTCCGGACCCTGCCAAAAGGGCCCGATTTCCTCTTTTAGCTCCTGACAGTCGCGCGTCGCGCAAGTCTGGAATGTCTCCGTAGGTGTTGTGGGCCCTCTCGCTTCTCCGGAGTTCTCTGCCGCCTGCACCTCAGTGCTAGCAGGCTCCACGTTGACCTCGTGACCTCAGGGATGGTTCTAGGCCCCAAACCTCCCTAATCAGAGATTGTTTTACTCAAGTCCTGCTTCCTCTTGCCTCTTCCCTCCGTCCTTTACTTTTAAAAGGTTGTTTGCCCCTGTTTGGTGCCAAAGCTCATCATTAGTAATCAGGCTCTTAGTACTCCCCGATGCCAGGGGCTGGGAATTGACGTGTTTGTGGGTTACAGGAGCGATTTGGGCTCCCCGGAGTATTGGGCCCCTCTAGGATCAGAGAAGGCAGGGATGGAGGATACATTCATGTTCTGTTTATAAAACAGGGATAATACATCTTCACCCGGCAGAAGAGGAATACAAAGCCAATTACACAAAATGGGATTAATTGATGGCTATTACTTTTCTTACAGTCCAAAGGAGTTAGGTGGTAGGAAAGGCAAGAGGTTCCCATTTTAGACTCTTGAGATCAATCCAGAAATTCGGGTCTCCTCTCTGGTCTTAGGGGGTGAAATTAGCCTTCCTCAGAGGACCCTGCTTCCTTTGCCAGTTCTCTTTCTGACTTAGGGTTAGCCTAGGAAGTTATCCTGCAAACTTGCCATCCCTGGGCATCTTCTTGAAGGGAGGGATGCCGGCATTCTGGGCAGTAGCCGCCCCCACCCTCAGAAGGCACAAAAATAATTACGGTATTAAAAGGAACGGTGAATTCTTCCCAAGGGTTCTTATCGCTGGCGGCCAGGCCAGAAGCGGGTCTGCGCCCCCACCCCCACCTCGTGACGTCAAGGTCTGCAGGGCCTCAGGGATGAAATGATTCGTTAGAGTGTTCCAGAAGGGGCAATCCGTATACTTGCAGGGTGAGGCCAGTGGAGCCGGGCTCCATCTCTACTGCCCAACCCCAGCTTTTGAGGCAGACGCTCTTTCCCCCCAGAGTATAAGCAAACAAGAATAACCAGTCTTAGGCACGTAGACAGTCACACACTCAACACCCACCACACCACCCGAGCTCACAGGCAAATCCTTGTGTGTGTGTGTGTGTGTGTGTGTGTGTGTGTGAGTGATTTGATTTGCTAGCTAGAGTTTGCTGTGAGGTCTGAATGGGTTGGGTCTTTGTTGTTGTTTTGTTTTATGCTTGTTTTGTGTTGAGACACTGGACAAATCACACCGAAGCCTTTACAAAGTTACGCTGTAGCTCTATTTTATTTGGCGCTACAGAAGGTTCAGCAGAGGGTTAAGAATTGGACTTCCAAAAGTTTTCTGGTTCTGATATGGAGCTATGGTTAGGACAGTTGCTTCTGGCTTGCTGTTGTTGCTATGCCATTTCGACTTTCTGTATCCCCCACCACTCCAAATGATTTGTATAGCTTTTTATAACCATTTTAGAATTGAGAAAATATTGCTGAGAGAAGAGTGATTCAAACTGCAGACAAGAAGAAAGACATTTGATCCCTGATTCTGTAAAATGGATAGAATTATTTGTTGGTGGAAAGCATCTCAGCGTTTCCAGAAGGTGCGCGTCCCAAGTTTTCTTTACAAATCAATTTAATTCATTGAATGCCCTTCCAATGAGAGGGGTCCTAAAGACTAGACCTTGTTTTGATATTGGTCCAGGATCTAACAAACTAATGATTTGCTGAGAATTAGCCAATACTTCACATGCAGTCAATTCAGTATCAACTCACACCCAGGTCGATTTGACTATCACACTTAACAGTTCAAATCTCGGTTATTGCATAACATTACAGTTTGATCAGCCTGAAATAACTAAGTGGCAAACCTGTCTTCTGCTCAAAGTCTTCTTCCCTTTCTTTGTTTCCCCCTTCTTCCCACCTCCAGGGAAAATATCTTACAATCAAGTTTTTCTTGTGAGAGTTTGTTTACCCCAACTTCTGTTAAACTAGACGAATACTCCTCAGCTTTCTAAACACTCGCTCATCAGCTTTGTGAAATGGTGCAAAAACATCTTGGAATCTAAGATGGGAAAATAAACCTGAGCATATGGGGGGAAGACTTCGTTGTTAGGAAATAGATTTAAATGTTTAGCTCACACTTCAGCCTTGATGCCTCCCTTACTACCCTCTCTTGCTTCTCTCACTGCCTCCCCCTGGCTCTTGGGTACCTCACCTCTATTAGCAAGCTGGTTCACCGGCATAAATTATGAATGCATTTCAAGCCAGCCCTTTTGATAAGATAAATCAGAGGCTTTTCTCTTTTGCATGTTGCTGCTTTCATTCCTATTGAAACTTCCTGCACTGCGCTGCAGTGTCTTTCTACAAACTTACTATCCCCACATAAACTATGGAGGTATGTTTTTAATAGGAAAAATCAGGTAATCTTTTTTTTCAAGAAGCTTTACAAGTTAAGGATCCAAAATATTTCATGGTTAGTTGTGTGAGCTTCCAAATTAGCTGCATATAAAGTATTTTAAGATTTTTTTTTTTTTTTTTGGCTGTCACTGGCTGGCAATACTCATTTTGTGTGTGTGTGTTGGTTTGAAAAGCAGGAAGAAATGTAATGAATTGAGTGCTGTCAGAGATGTCTTCTGTTTGAACAATCTGCGATGGGCTGAATGGCAGGGACTCCCTCATCCAGTGCAGGTGCAGTAGAGCTGGGGAAGGGGGGAGGGGGGCTCCCTCTGTTCAGTCAAAAAGCACCATTCTCCACAATAGACCACACACTGACAGCCAGCGTGACATCAACTCACACTTTCATACTTTTCCCCCCATCCATAGTTCTGAGTTCACAAAGTGGCCATACAGTAGCATTGGTTAGGTTCCTTTAATGAACATTTTGTGGCTCCTATGACCAACATTGAAATCTGCTTAGCCTGGGAGGAACAAATAGATTTTTAATAGTGTGAGCTCCAAATCAAAATGTAAAGTTAGAGATATTTAAAGTTAGCTGGTCTCACCACTCTCTCCCAATACCAATGCCTACAACAGCCCCGAAGTGATCTGAAAACTCAGAGTTAAAAGTTCTTCTAAGACCGACTTAGGTTCCGAGCCACTGTTTTCTGATGTCCCAAGAGAGACTAAATAGTAAAAGAGGAAGGCACGGATTTCGTGTATTTATTTAAATTTAAAAGGACTTCTAGCATTTTATTATGCTGCGTGAGAGGGTTAATCCTGCAAATGAACGGACATTAATCTTGTGGAGTGGAGTCTGTCCCCTTTTGAATTGGTTTTACTGGGGAAAGGGGTGGGAGATAGAGAAGGGAGTTAGGAAAGGCTGTTTCAAAACTCTGGGCAAAGATGCGACCCCCCTTTGGCGGTCCCACCGCTGCAAGGGCTGGACCTTCCGAAGATTTCATTTCACATTCGTTTAAACTCAGGCCTTGGTGCCTCGAGTTTTAAGTGGAATTGTCCAAGGACAGAACGCTACTTAGAGGAACTATTCCAGTCAATCTCTTCTTCCCGCCACCCCCGCCCGGTTCCTACTCCTCTCCGCCTCCACCCGCTTCGCCAACTCTCTGTCTGGTTTCCCAACATTTAGCAGAAGGAGGGAGGGGCGAGGAAAGGGCTGCGCGGCCAGGACCGGTCCCCCGGCGCCGCCGCCGCGCGGGGCGAGAACCCGGCCGCCCTGCCACTGCCGGATTTCCCTCTGTGCCGGGACTGAAGCATCGCGCCGAGGAAAACTGATCCCTGCTTGCTTATTTAAAAAAAAAAAAAAATGTAGCCGTACATATTTTTCATCGCGGCAACAACAAAATAATCAACTTTCTAGCTCTCGGAGCAAAATCTTTTTATCACTCGCCTAAACATTGTTCACTAGGTGGGGGTGGGAGCAAGCAGACCTCCCAGGGCAGCGGTCACAGCATTTCCCGCACTCCTACCTCGCGCGTGGAGGCAAAAGTCCGGGGTCCGGCGGGGCGGGGCGCAGGGCAAGGGGATTTGGTGTGCAGGGCGAATAGAGGCCAAGTTCTTTAGAACCTCAAATAACACCGGAAGAGATGGGTCTTACCATCTCTGTGGAGTCCTTCGCTTGCGACTGCTAGGAGTTGTCGGGTGGCCTGCGTCAAGTATGCCTACGGCGCCTACTAAAGTCTGGGCCTAGGAGAAGAGGCATCTCCCTCCCCTCGACCCACTGCCCGCCGCTACTTGATAGCTGCCGCGTCTTCTGGCAGGTTACACACCCACAATTAATCTTTCTTATTAAAGCCTCCATTCTGTACCCAAGGGGCGACTCAAACCTATTTAGATTTCCTTGGTTGGCTGCACAAATTTAAGTGGGCAAAGAGTTATAAACCTAATAACAGAGGGCGAGAGAGAGAGAGTGATTTGAGTAGAGAAGACGCAAGATTGACTAGGGGTGTAAGGACGCTGCGGGCCTTGCCCGCCCCAGACACCTGCCTCGGGGCTCACGCCAGGCTCTGGGAAACGCAGCGAAGCCGCGGCACACACCGCACGCAACGTCCGTACACACACCTCCGTCCCTACCCTTTTCGCTCACAGGCACACTTGGAATGAGATTGCCTCTTCCGGATTTCTTATAAACCCCTCCCAGCAAGGCAGCATTCTCACAGCATCCCAAACCAGGGAACTTCCAGAGAGCCGGGGAAGGTTTGCACTGTTTGGGATTAATTGAGAATAATTAACACTGGAGACCGTTAATCACCACTTTGCCGCTCTCTCCCTCCTTTCGGTCTTTTCGGCGATTGCCTCTCTCGCTCAGGCTGTCGGCGCGGGTGGGTTCGATGGTGAAAGTGAAGACGTCGCGGTAGCTGTCACCCAGTTCGGCTGTACTTTTTTAAACGCTCGCATATTGTTTGATTACTAATTCGAGTTAATATGATCTTTATGGCAACATAACAGTGGATAATTGGCCTTTTTTTCTGAACAACAATGTAAATCACAATCGCTTTATTATTTAATAACGTCAAACGCTTCGTTGGATTGGCCCCGACCGAGAAGACCTTTTCTTTCTAGACAGTGTTGTGGAGGAAGAACAATGAAGATCTAATTGTGGAGATTTCATAAGTTGGCTCCCGTAAATGAACAGCTTAGATATGGAAGTTCCAGCAGATGCGGGCACTATTCGCCGTAGAAACTCTACCCCCACCCCCCGTACACGCAGCCCAAACACTCTATTAAAGGTTTTTTTGTGGTGATGGTGGTCCTCAGATCCTAGCAACCACCTAAATCTTCCAGTGGCAATTAGAGCTTTTTATCGGGCTTGCTCTTCAGCCCTTTATATTGCCGATTTAGCATTAAGGCATTGAGTCCAGACACCAAATTAGCGCAACTCCCAAAGACCCATAACCACTAATGCTCCCTTTCGGTCACTTTGGTGGTTGGACATCTAGAGTACCTGCCTGAGGCTTTATGTAAAGTCTTATTTTGTTCTTATTTGATTTTTAAAACGGATTCACCAATGCAGTGTCTTGGAACATATTTGTTTCAGGCAGAGTTTTGCAGGGACACGAGCCATTATTTTGCAAATGCCCAGAAGAGCAGACGAAACCTACAGACCCCTCAAATGCAGACGGCAACGCTTGGAAGGAATGGGTCCCCGCTGCTCCAATGAAAGATTAATCACATTTGTCCCCAAAGCCTCCATTCTAACGGTCTCTATCACAGCTTTTCCCGTCGCTGGAGGACCGCTGTCTCTGGGGTCTTAAGACTTCGGAGTCTTTTGCAACTGGAGAGCTCCCATCACTTGGAATTCGGGTCAAAGAGAGAGACTCCGAGTCTACAGCAGGTTTTGTTTATGCGTTTGCCCGCCTCTCCATTTTATTCAACTTCCACTGCCTGTCGGGAGGCAGAACAATTCGCTCCCCCCGGTCCCCGCCTCGCCTCTAAGATAAACAGGAGGTGCGAAATGCTTCGCCTGCACACGCGCCCTCGGGGCCCCTCTCCCCTCACCACCACCACCACTCCCCCCGCCCCCGCCCCCGCCCCGCGCGCACGGTGCAGCTGTCCTCGGCTCAGACCTGGATGGAGACATCCCCCTTTTCTTTTCCCACCCGCATTTCAAAACCATCACATGGACGGTTCTAGAGTCATGACCACATTTTCGGCTACCTTCCAATTTCTTTCCGGTTCATTCTTCCCCTTTCTGAGAACCTAAAAAGTGACAAGGAGGAGAGTCGAGGAACTGAGAAAAGGCAGTGGATTTTCAAAACTTATCCCCACCCCACCCCCGCCCGGTAAAAGTGTATTTTACCACAAGGAGTGCATTAGGAAACTTTCCCTAACTGGAGTTGGGCGCACTGTTATTCTTCTCCAGGGGCCCGCTGGCCTCCCCGCCCCCGCTGGACAATGCGTGCTTTGAGGCTCGGTGGCCTGCAGGCAGCGGGAGACGAGGGGACTGGGCGGCCTTCCTCCAAGGAGTCCGCAGCTGGGGGAGCGCTGGGGAGGGAGCAGGGCCGGGGAAGGCGGGCCACGCAGGAAGAAAAACCATAAAAGTACAATTTTCCTCCCTCCAGCCTTCCACAGAGACAAGCTTTGAGGACTTGGAGGCAGGGTGGCTGGGAGGGGGATATGAGAGGTTTAGTGTCTTGTTTCTCTCTTAGGACCCGCCCCCCCCCCCACCTTCATCTAAACATTTTATTTGGACACAAAATTATACATCCTAGGTTTTCTAAGCCGCTCGCTCTCACTCTTGGGCACCTGGTCTTTGCTTTAGTAATATCTCAACCCTGGTCTTTAACGCTAAAACCGACCCCGACGCTCACCCCTGCCTACAACTAGTCTACACATCGTCCTACCCTCCCCCGCACTCCGGGTGCCGCGCTCCGGGCAAAGCTCCCTGCAAGGCACTCTGGGACACTACTTTCTAGTTTGGGCTTTTTCACCCAAAGAGAACACCACCATCCTCCCCTCCAGGCACCTTCTAGAAGAGGACCTCTGAGATCAGCAGAGGCCGTCAGAGGGTTACCATATTGATGGAAGCGTTCGTCTGATGTTTTAAACCGTGTACCAAACGGGGCGTCAGGGCCACGTGCTGTGCCTTCAAAACGCCGCGCCGGGCCCAGGCTTTCAGAGGCGCGGAAGCCGGGGCTGGCGTGGAGGGGAAACCGAAGCTGCTAGCGGGCGTTAGGCGCCCGCGCTGCGCCGCAGGTCTGGCCGCAGCGCTGAGAAAAGCGAATTATCTGGAGCGTGTTTGATCTGGGACTGCGTAGTCAGCTTCTGCTTTATTTGTTTGTTTGTAATCTCATATTTAGCAAGCTGGGACGGTGGCAGCAAGGGAGAAAGGAAGGAATGGAGGAGGGGGCTACGCGGTAACCACACCCCTTCCTAATGAGTTAATTTCCATATTTGCGCCTCCCGCATCTAGCGCCCTCTTTTTCCGGACGCTACCGTGCTGTTGCGTCTTGCGCAGCGCAGACGCCGCTAGTCTGGATTGAAATGAAAAAGCTCGCAGTGGGAGCAGAAAATTGGTCTATTGATACATTCACTCCTAGTGTTGATCTTGGCATCACCGGCAGCCGGTTATTCCCCCTCCCCGCCCCGAAAGGGGCGCACACGGATTGCCGAGGGCTTGCAGACACCCAGGCTGGCAGCAGACAGAAATCGACATTCCTCCTGTTTCCCCGCCTCCAGCTGTCCGACCCCTACGTCCCTTTCTTTTTACCCAACTCCAGATTGTTTTTTTCCCCCTCTGTGTCTCAAAGTTAGGGCAATGAGGGCCAGTCGGCATTGAAAGGGGGCATATAATCCCAAATGAATGAATCAAAAGTGAAAGTTTCAAACTAGTTCCCGGTCCTGGTCGAGAAAAACGTGATCCTGCACTCGAGGGAGTGTGCTGGCCCCAGTGTGTGTATTTAAGAGACAGGAGAGAGACTGGGGCTGTGAGATTGTGACTGTAGGCTGAATCGCTAAAAGTTGTGGCAAGGACAGTGAAGAAGTTTTGGAAGAACCCTCAGTAGAAAACTCGAGGCGGGTGTCAGCTGCTTCAAACCTGGATTCCTATACATTCTTGTGGTGATACTGCTCTCAGGAAATTGGAGAAACAGACTTTTACAATTGCTCACCTCCCCCACCCGACCACACCACCCTCCTGACTTTGCCGCGCTCACTAGGGTGTGGGCTCGGATTTGAGCTCCAAAATAGTTAGCTTGTCAATTGCGAGCTGTAGCGATATCAAAGTGAACTGTCCCAAGTAACTCTTGTCTAGAAGCTGGGAAGAAGCTTAAGCAGCTCGCTTTAATGATGATTTGTAGCTCGGCGAGGGGCACGGACAGCAAACACCCCGCAGGTGTGTGCCGTAACACCACCATCCGGACTTGAATGTAGATTACTCTGGTGATCGTTTGATCGGCCCTTTGAAACCCTTTACAATTGCCTGTGACGAACGGCCACTCTCAGTTTTTCTCTGAATAATGCCTTGAGGGTAAGTCCTCCGGGCTTTTAAAGAGCTCTAGCATTTTTTTTTTTTTAAGAAGAAAAAGAAAAACGTTCGATTTTAGTTTAGACATCGTCAACTTTTAGTCGCTAACAGGCATCACTCAAACCGTTCAATACTTAATGACCGTTACTTCTGCCGTCTTCCCCGTGAGCCATGTATATAATATCTACATATGATATATATACACACGCACATATACAGTAAGTTAATAAAAAGAATAAATATATTAACTTTGTTGTCTTTAGTTCCAAACTGCCCTCTCTGTTTATAAGTGTTTGTGTGGGTGTTTATTATAAACATGCATTATTTTCATTAATGCCATTGTTAATCTTGTCTCAATGCCTTCTCTGTTCTCTGTGAATTATATCTGTTCGGACAAGTGGGAATTTAACCTAACATTAAGACTTTTTTCCAAAGTAAAACTCCGGAGTTTAACCCTGGCCACACCTTCACACCAACCCCCGTCACCAAAATGAAAAAAGGTGGTGCTGTTCAACCTTTAATATTTACTTAGAATGCTTACATAAGGGGAGGAAAAGGAACTTTTGTCTGAAACGGGCAACAAGCGGCACTTTGATTTCATAAAATAAATGTCAACAATTGCAGGAACTTATCAAACTAGGGTAGGGGTGGAAGGTCGGAGTGCAGTTGAATTAAAGACCCATTCCTGCCACTTCAGACTACAAAGGGTTACACATAAATAAGTGCCACATTTGCCTATTGCAAAAGTTTTCTCGGTGTTTTCTAAGTCACAACAGGGGAGGGGGAAAGCTGTCGTTTATTATCCAGCTCTGAGCCGGAGCAGACCCCAGTACCAAGAGGCTCTCAGCTTTGGCCGGCAGAAGAGGGGTAGCCTTTCAACAGCAGCCCCCTTTGTTCTCCCGATCTCTTTCCCAATTTCAAGCTTCACTTGCACATCCCAAGTTTGTGTGTTAATGACGCTATTACCATCTGGCTCGCCCTACTTTCCAAAAGATATAAATCTCCTAGCTCCATTGCCCGCATTATCATTTAAGTGCCACCATAGCCAGAAGAAAAAGATGCTTTCAAGACTCCAGATTCTCTTGCACTGACTACCCCTGGCATGACTAGTCCACTATATTTATAGACTATACATTGGGTGCGGCAGAGCTCCTTGAGAGACCTGATTTCCCAAGAGCTGTCCCTCCAAGCCAAGGAAGACGTGCTTCTGGGTGAAAGGAAGGCTTCAAGATGAATTTCCCTTTAAAATATTTTTGTTTTGTTTGCAGCAGGCAGATAGTGTGTCCCAACACACTTTAATGCGGTTGTGCCTTCCTTTCTCCCTTTCACATTGGTAAAAGTTCCAGTGCATTTCCCAGACACTCACGATGTGCCACTCTTCAAATCCTATTTTGAGAGGGAGAATAGATTGGTCTCTCTATTGGGTGGGGGCAGGGGTGGGATAAAAAGAGCCCCATGTGGCAACTTTTGGGAACTGGGCCAGCTGCATCCTTGTCTCAAACCCTTACTTTTCCAATGCCTGCATAGGTGTGTAGATATTGTGGAATTACACACTCCTACCTGTAGATTGAGACCCACCTCTTCTTTCCTGGATAATGGGCGATTTGCGTGTTTTGAGCACAAAAGCTAAGAAACTACAACAAAAAGAGTTAGGCTAGCTTGTGTACAGCTTCACAATGACTTCATTTATCTGGCCAGGTCCAAGTGAATAGAGCACAGCAGAGTCTCCCTTTAAACATGTGGGCTCTTGGTTCAGGCCCCTAGCAGCTCTAAACAGCTAATTTCCCTTCGAGGGCTTCTGTTTGTGGCCCTGGACTGCCATGTCTGGGTGCATCTCTTTCCTTGTGAGGCTTTCTCTCTTCCCAGTGCTGTCTTCACAAAGGCGAGTTCCAGTAAGAGAAGCCAGCCCCACAGGTTGGAAGTAGAACTGGAAAGGTACACTTCCCAGGTTCCTAAGAAAATCTCCTAAAATCAGCAGGATTTGACATTTTTAAAATAATCCTGTTGGACAGAGAAAGCATCTTTAATGAAATACATTCTTTTTGAGGGATGAGAGAAGATCACTTGTTACATATTCCTAATACTTTGACCTGAGCATAGAGATGCCTAAAACAGTGATTAATTTAGATCACACTGGTGGGGCTGTTTGCATGCAAAAGCTACTTTTTTTTTCTTCTTTCAGTTCACTTTCCAGCTTTTCCTCCCAAACTCAAAAAAGATCTTGTTTAGGAATTTGTATCCCTACTTTTTCCTTTTGAGAATATTATCGAGTTGATATGAACAAATTGCAGAGGATATACCATTTAAGTAAGATGCACTTTTAATCACTGATCATTAAAATGGTTATGTTAAATATACTCAATTACATGCATGACTTAACTCTAACAGTACTTTCTATTCTCCCAGCTGCTCACGTATTCCTTAACGATAGTCTGTGGTAGAAACTTGATTATGCTGAATTCATACATTTCGATGGATTTCATCAGCCTAATTAATGCCTCAGTGTGGTCCTGGGGTCTTGAATGAACCCTTTACTATGTTTGAGGTTAGAGGCAGTGTTGGAATGCAGAAGGTTTTTCTTTCTTAGTTACTCATGAGGTACTTTGGGATTCCACTAAGCAAGGTAGGCAGCAGTTGTTAAACAGACTATGCAAAACAAGGAAAGCCATTCCAGTGCAGGGGGGAAATGAGGCTAATTCCTCATTCTTACTTCCACATAAATATTTTTGGATTCAAATCTCCAAATATTGAGGAAGGAGGAAATTACCACCTCTCTGTACCTTAAAACCATACTGGAAGGGGAACGTTGAAAATAGATTTACAACCGGTGGCTAAGTAAACTTCCTTTAACTCATCAAGGCTGTCCCTGCTCCCTCCCTTCTTGCTGCTCCCAGAACTTTTAGGCTGCATTTCTCCTCCATTTCAACTTTCATCTTTCCCAAGGAAACACTCCGGGCCGGGATTCCTGAGAAACTCCAGTCACCCGCCTTGTGGGTGACTGCCAGTCTTTTCAGGTGTAAATTAACATTTGAATACGTCTCAACCCTGCTGACCCTAACCACCGCCGCCGCCGCCGCCGCCGCCGCCGCCGCCATCCGGGCCTCAGCGGAGCGGCCGCTAATCTGCAGCTCCACTCCTGGCCCGGCAGACTGAGGTCGGATTCTCCAAACCCCACCCCCAACCAAAGAACCAAAAAGTGCTTGTATTGCCTACCAGTGAAATCCTGATATTTGTCTATATCCAATGAGATACCTTTGGAGGAATATCATTTAAGACATAGTTTTCTTGGTCAGAGAGGATGGAAAAAAAGAGAGGCCTCTTGGTTCTTTAAGAAATGTCCCAACTTGGGCAGGTGGAACTCGAAACTTTCACCCCACTCTGAAAGTGACAGGGGGTGGAGGCCGGGGGGGGGGGGGGCGGGGGCGGCGATGTACACTGACCCAGAGTGTCGTCACAGTAAAGCAACATCATACCTCGACATCTATCTGCTAGAACAGGAAGGATTTCAGATCTATAACCAAATTACCATCTTGGAACTTCGTGCTTGTTATGCTAATGTAATGACTTCTGTAGTATGAGTATATTTGCATGGTTGGAAATAGCTTTTTAGAACGCTTCGTGTAATGACAGACAAAGTGTGCCAGCGATGGTGGCACAAAACTCCTGGCAGACACCCTGGGCCATTTTAACAGATAAATGGAGACCCAGATATGTTTGTGAAATGAAGCTAGAGGCAGCTTGGTGAACTAACTGGGTGAGAAAGCAGGTGCTGGCGGCAAGACTGCTGCAGCGGCGGGGATGTTCTCAAAAGCCCTAGCTTTGCTCTCAGACCTGGTTGAGCAGCAGCGGCACAGTGCATCGCTCAGTCCCTTGGGGCGGATGCCCAGGGAGCAAAGGAGAGAAGTGTGTCCTAAATAGCACTGCAAAGAAGCAGTTACCTCCAGCTTATGGTCTGTGCACTCTTAAGTTTAGATTGCAGAAAGTAAGGGAAAGAAATATTTTCCATGTAGCTTGGTGGGGGAGGGAGGGATATGCAAATAGAGACAGAAATGAACAACTTAAAAATTTTGAGCCATATACACAGGGGCTGTCCAGCTCCTGTGTCCAGTGTATCATATCTCTGCACCGTGTGATTAAGAATTTAGATGAATTCTCATATTTTTGGTATTGACCTCGTGTGGTTTATGTCTTGGGGAATCCAGGACAAGATAGTTTAATATACCATATTTCTAAAAATACATAAATAAATAAAGGAGGCTCTTCAGGGTTTAGCACTGAGATGTGATCGGTCTCTGCCTGTAATTATAATAAGGTAAATTCAGACACTCGAGTATCAAAGAAGAGGCACGCCTGTTTGGCTTAGTCGGTTGAACATCTGGCTTCCGCTCAGGTCATGATCTCACAGTTTGTGGGTTTGAGCCCCGCATCAGGCTCTGTGCTGACAGCTCAGAGCCTGGAGCCTGCTTCAGATTCTGTGTCTCCCTCTCTCTCTGACCCTCCCCTGCTCACGCTGTCTCTCAAAAATAAATAATAATAAAAAAACATTAAAAGTATCAAAGAAGATTACTCTTTTCATCAGTTACCTGCCCTTGATGGGCATCAGCTAAGTTACTCACTGCTTGGTTATTGTGTACTCAGTTCTTCCCTGTCCCCCGCTACCTCCTCCTCCCCTCCCTCCTTGACATTTACATTAGGAGTAAGTGACTTGGTTCCTAGATGGATTTTTAACCCTTCCAAATGTCAACTTGCAGCTATGGAGAAGCCTGTGAACTCTGATAATGGATAAACTCTACTGTGTTTGGGGCTAGAGCAAGGTTGCCAAGACATGGGCTGAATGAGTTGGGGGGCTTCTGAGATCTTGTCAAATGAGGCCAATTTGAAATGCTGGCACTGAATGCTGAGCTTTTTATAATAGCACATGTTGTCCCGTTTTCTTCTAGAGTTGAATAGGAGCAAAATACCTGGCTTGATGCAGTGGTTCTCTGATGACAAATGAACTAATTAGAAGTAGTGTTTTTTAGTTTATCCCAAAGATCTTTAGTGATGATATGTGTGGGAAATGCAGACTCAACAGTTTAGTTTTAGAAAAGAGAAGTTTTACATATCTATGCTTTGACTTCAGAAACCAAATTTGTTTCCCCTCCCTTGCTGCTTTTTGATCCCCTCCAGTACTTTTCTTTGTGTAGATGGGTCCAGGGGAACCGAGAGAGCAAATTCATGAGTCCGATTATCTTTCATCTTTGGTGTGTAAATGATTTGTAGTATGCCAAGGTTATGAGGCTTCTTAGCAAAGTCCTTCTTGAGATAAATGAACATGTTTATCACATAATCTAATCTACCAAGTCAGATAGATTCCACAATAGGGCTGCCCCATACCACTTTTTAAAAAACTGCTTGAGGTGAAGTAAATTATTGAGTTAAAAGTACAGAGTAGTATATCATAGTTAAAGGGAGAAGATGCAGCTAAGGAAGGATTACATGTTCTTCATGCTCTCCTATGATATGGTGGCATTCTTAGGTGGCAGGTTATAGAGAGAAGGCTGAGAGAGAAACAAAAGCCAGAGACACTGAGGCAGAGAAACATCTAGCCAGAGATTTATGGGTTCCTGCCTACTTATAATCAGATGCCATTCAGTTACTACTTTTGAGCCGAAGGATTTATATACTGTAGAACTCCTGATCACATTGATGGGAATGATCCAGGGCTTCAAAGGATGGATTTTAAAATCGTTAGACACTTAGTTTCAGATTTTAACGCCAAAATTTAAATCTGAATTGTTCATTGGTTTGAGGGGAAAACACCTAATTTCAAATTCTGATATAAACTCTATAAGAGCAAACATACTTAGATGAACTTAATAGCTTTGAATCCTAGCTCCTAATACTCATACTTCCTGTTTATGGAAGAAAAAAGGAAGCACTTGGTCTCTAACCAGGAGAGAAGCCTCTTCTCAGTATCCCTTTGGTCTCTGTGGATCAGTCTTCAGCCAGTCACGGAGACAGCGACGTCCAAGCTGTGGGGGTAACAGTTTTGATCTCCTGTCATTGAAATAGCACATTTTTTCAAACTCAGAAAAGCAGATCATGGGTGGCTTAGTTGGTAAAGCTTGTGACTCTTGATCTTGGGGTTGTAAGTTTGAGCCCCACATCAGATGTAGAGATTACTTAAAAAATAAAATCTTTTTTTTTTAAAAAAGGAAAGAAAGAAATGCCAAATCATGTTACTTCTGTGGCAAGGAGTTGCTTAGGGCCTGTGACAGCTGAGTTTTCCTATTGATTATATGACAATGTATTTCTTTTATAGAGATCAAGGAAATGAGAAAAGCCTACAGTTTAACAAGAAGACCCTTAAATTTAAGTGCTGTATTGTATTTAAAAGCAGAAATCTAAATTCAAGTTGGAGAAAGAAGAGGAATTAAATTGTGAGCCCAAACTTTTGTTAATCAATCGTCTAGGAAGGCTGTGACTGATAATTTAATCTGAAGTCTTATGATTAGGTTAACTGGATTTATAAACCTTGCAAGAAATCATATCTTACATGAAAAATTCATGTTTAGATCAGTGTATCTGTTAAAAGTTGCTTCTAAATTTAAAATGCAGAGTCCAAATTGTAAGAAAGAAAGAAAAGTCAAAGGCACTTTCTTGAATGTGTGTGTGTTGGGTGGAAGGAAGGATGTTTGTAGAAGTGATGTTAGTAAACACTTTGAAAGATCTTTTTCTAATATATGTTAAGTTCTAAAAATACCTAATTGCACACATTCTTCCAATGCATCCACAGGTAAAAAATACCATTATTATTTATCTTTAAAAAAATTTTTTTACATTTATTTATTTTTGAGAGACAGAGCATGAGTGGAGGAGGGGCAAAGAGAGAAGGAGACACAGAATGTGAAACAGGCTCCAGGCTCAGAGCTAGCTGTCAGCACAAAGCCTGACGCGGGGCTCGAACCCACGAACCGCGAGATCATGACCTGAGACGAAGTCGGACGCTCAACCGACTGAGCCACCCAGGCGCCCCTATTTATCTTGAGTATCAGTTCCTAATAATTTTCTCTGTCCCAAGATACAGACAGGCATGCAGAAGTAACTAAACGTTCAGCACATGCCTATCGGCCGGCATTTCAAACCAAAAAAAAAAAAAAAAAAAAAAGCCTTGGGTAACATGACGGTAAATCAAGGACACTTGAGACCACAGACACAGGTACCCAGATGCGTTAATTGGAGGAAAGTTTGGAGAGAAACTCCTGGGGGAGCAGTCTGTGTGAGCAACAGGAAGAAAAAGAGCAAGGGCTAGAGCCCGGCCCGGGGGCGGCAGGGGAGGGAGCTCCCCACAGCTCCGCACTGAAAGCATTCCCTAGTTGGGGGGCAGAGTGCAGCTTGGGGTGGAGGGCAGACCTGGAAAATTGAGCATGGGGCTGCACCCTGGACACCCCTTCGTGCACCTGCTTCTTTATTGCCCGAGAGCCATCCAGTGTGTCCAAGACGTGATTATTGACAATTTGTCAGCCCGAATTTGTCGCTGGCGATAACTTTTCATGAAGTTTCACTCTTGGGCACTTGAGTTTCAGAACTAGGAAACTGGTGGTGGGAATATGTTAGTTACCCTGCGGCCCTCTTCTCACCTAGAAATGGCAGGCAGAAGGAGGACAAGGAACATGAACCGGACCATAGTTACTCCAGAGCACAAGCCAGGAGGATGCAGGAAAGAAACTGGTTCCACCTCCTATGAAGCAATGCCCTTCTCCCGAGGTCCCTCCTCTCTCACAAAACCCTGTGTGCTTGGACCTGCTTGTCATTTGAGCAACCTGAGAGGAGACCCCGAAGTGATGCTTTTTGTCTTCTTTAGTGCTCGCTTCTTTTGTATTTGTGGATATGGATGACTCAACTGCCAAGGGCCTCGGGCCCTTACTCTAAAGTTGAAGCCTTCACCTTTTGCCCCTCCTTTTCCAGTCTTCTTGTTGGATTGGGGGGTGTGGTGTCCCAGGGGCCCGCCTGGCCGCAGTTGGAGCAGCTGGGGCAGCTGCCGCGCCTCACCTTTCTTTTCAGACGATCAGTAAAATTCAATTTCAAAATTTCTGTCTTTAACAATTTCCCAAGGAGCCTGTGAAGGCTGCCAAAAGAGTGGGCCTTTTCTCAGGTGGTGCTGTCTTAGGAGCGGGCAGGCACTGATAGAGTTGCCTCAGACTGTGCCCTTCTAGGAGCGGTCGGGTGGATAGGGTCCAGAATGGAGTGCCGTGTCCATTGGACTAAAGGAACAGCTCTGGGAAAGCGTCAAGGCAGGCTGAGAAGCTGGGGGGTGGGGGGTGGGGAGGCAACTAGCTTTTTTGCCATCCACACCAATCCTGGAGCACAGCCAGTCTGGTCCTGGGGGTGGAGCTCAGAACCAAGTGGAAAGTTCTTTCTCTTTACTTTTTTAAAATTAATTTCTTATTATTATTTTGAGTATATTTATTTTGAGAGACAGAGAGAGTGGAAGAGGGGCAGAGAGAGAGAGAAGGAGAGAGAATCCCAGGCAGGATCCTTGCTGTCAGCGCAGAGCCTGATGTAGGGCTCGAACTCACAAACCATGAGATCATGACCTGAGCCAAAACCAAGAGTCAGACGCTCAACTGACTGAGCCACCCAGGCACCCGGAAAGTTCTCCTTCTTTAATCTCACAATTCATCACTCACTTTCGTTTCCCTGCTCAGCTCATGGGCCCTGTAGCCTTGATTCCAAAAAGAAAGATATTTCTAGATTAGCAAGTTCCCTTCTGTCACAAAGCTTCCCATATCAGCTCTTTCTCCTTTGGGTGGAGAATTCTCCTCTGGGTCCAAAGGAGGCTTTCTCAAGTGTTTTGAGGAACAGAACAATAGATGCACGTGTGCAAAGTGTGGTAGCTGAGCTCCATTGGGTTCTTTGAGAGTGGCCAAGCAAACGTTCTTCAGACCCGACTTCAGAGCAGTTTTTCATTTCTCCCTCCCAGACTTTAACATGTGATTAGTGCCAAAAATATGCCAACCCCCCCCCCCCCGCCATTGGAATCTACCGAAAAGATATAGCTTTTCTTTTAAAATCTAGGTGGGAGTAGGTGCCTGCCTCTTACTGCCTTCTCCTCTTAATCATATGTAACCATCTTCCTAAATACCAGCTTTCTTCCTTACGAAACCATTGCCTCCTCAGCATACCTAGTACTTTCTCTCCTCGCCTTCAGTTTTTATCCCTTACTCTTTTTTTCTCTGGGGCCCTGAACCAAATTCTCAGAATGAAATCATTACCTCACAAATGCCATGACAACTTAAAAGGAGAATTTGGGGGCTGTGCTGAAAATACGACTGAAGCAGGGAGTTAATGTTACAGATGAACACAGTTGCAAAGTGGCAGTTTGGGGGTATCAGCAATGAATTCCACATTTTCCTGTAGGCTTCTATTTATTTAATTTTCAGAATCCACTGGTCCTAATGGATACAAGTTAAAACTAAAGTAAATTAGAGAAATGTTAAAGAAAGACCAGATTAAGCCCTTTCTAGACAGGCAACCGTGGTATTTTTCTAGCCTTTGGTTGTTTGGACAGACTCATACCGCCAGAAACCTAGATGAGCTGACACCAAATGCCCTGCTTGTTGGTATTGATTAATTACAAACCTGGCAGAGTGGAGCTCTGTACCAATTCAAAGAAAATCAAGCAGTGTTTATTAGCCATAACAAATCAATGAAAACAATTAGCTGGAGAAATAATATTAACAACATGTCCCTGTTACCATCTGACATAAGTTCCTAAGAACTTTGAAGCTTCTGTAACACAAATTATTTTACTGTTTTACTCTTGATTTTGTAGAATTTATGATCACGTGGTCCCTAAAGGTGTTTCCTGAATGTGCGACGTTGATGAGTTTTACAATCATATACCATGGCCTCAGAATAACTATGTCTCCAAGTCTTTGAATATGTCTGCTAGTGGGGACTTACACTATTCCTTTCCCCTGTGAAGAGGCCACTTACTGTAGTGGAGAACACGCTAGGCTACAAATGCCAAACAGGATCTAGGTTCCAGCCTAGGCATGTAACTAAGAGTCTGTATGGAAAGCGGGTCATGTTTCTGTGCTTCAGATTTCACATGTATGAAGTGAAAAGCTGGATCTAGGTCATCTTTGAGGACCCTCACAGTCCTTAAACTCTATAGTTCTCTAACATATTTGTGACTTTTCAACCTAAGAAAAGATCCAGGTCAATGAGTTACTGAATAAAACACCCATTTCCTCATGCTTTTAGTAAAAGTTTATGTAGAAGATTGACAAATGATTTCTGGTTTTTTTCCCCTAAAAGATCCTAAATTTGACTAGAGGAAATCAAGCTGAGATTTGGCATTGTTTTCTTGCATATAAATACACCATTGTTTTACCCTTAAACTTCGTTTCCTTTTCAGATCCAATTTAGAAATAATGTTTCACTCAAGATAAGGCTTGTGGTTTAGGAGATTCTGGCCTGGCTTGCCTCATTTTAAGAACTTCTATCATCTCTTTTCAAAACCTGAGGAGGACCTCATTTCCTGTTTGATAGTTCCTCATGCTTTGCCAGCCTCCGGCTCTTTAGGGAAGCTTGCCAAGAGTTCCCGACTGGGAAGGACAAGCTGAGTTCATCACGGAGAATGAGCTGGCACCACAGTTGTCGTGACTCACCAACCTGGTTGCCCACTTTGCAATGGCAAGAACCACACCATCTAGTTGAAAGACCTGTGCTTTAGCGAAGTGAGTTTGGATCGCATGGCAAAATCATCTCCAATCTTCCCTTTCACTGGCTGTTTTGAGAAAAATACAAAAAAGGAATTTATACTCTGAATTATATTTTGTTTCTTAAAAATTAAGATTAATTAACAGATACTTGGCTGTTATGTCCATTCTGTTCTAAGAATTTAGTGGTGATTACAAAACAGTGAAAATAGGTCACAGCAAAATGAACATTCAAGATTAGGTTAAAACATACCTCTGAAATTTGAAATGAATCAGTATTCATTTTTGGAGTGTCAGTTACTACATTTCTGTAATATATCGTTTATTTTCTTGGCTTAGAGTCAAGATGAGAAATAATATTTAGACCAGAGACATTGTTTTCTTATATAGCCACTGCTTTTTAAAATGCAAATCCACTCTCCCCTCACCCCTGCTTGATCATTTATGCATTCTAATACTCTCTCTCCCTCTCTCTCTCTCTCTCTCTCTCTCTCTCTCACACACACACACACACACACACAC
Organism: Suricata suricatta; assembly: GCF_006229205.1. NCBI lineage: Eukaryota > Metazoa > Chordata > Mammalia > Carnivora > Herpestidae > Suricata > Suricata suricatta. The sequence goes on along the minus strand of NC_043704.1, from coordinate 84,471,512 downwards.
ACACACACGCACACACACCACCCAGATGCTGGTGAAAGGCCTTTCTTTCAAGACTTTTAGGACCTGGGACATGTAAGAGGTAAATATGAAAATTAAAGGAGTTCCAGAGTGGCAGCAACACTAAGAGTTTTGATTTCACGTTACATAAAGTCATTGTATAGTACATAGGTATTTTTCAAAGCAAATATTGTTATGATTAAGGAATATTACACTTCTAAATGGTTACAATTGTCATCTAATTTTAAGTCACATACAGGAGCCATTTAAAGTATTTTGTATTACAATCTGTCACCAAAAAGCAACTAGTAAAGTTTTAAAATGTGCATAGGTTTGCCCTGTGGGGAATTAAATTTTGATTTATAAGTCTTTCTACTTTGGAACTTTAGGACAAGATAGCATTTGGCATTAATATGGAAGACTATTCTATGGCTTCTTTAGCTTAAGTGGCATTGCTCTAAAATTAAGTACACACTGCATTCCTCCCCGTGTTCTTTTGTTACACATAGAGTATTTTTACAATGTTGTTTTTAATCTACACATTATTTTTATTACGTCATTGGGTAAAAGATAAAATATACAATAATGATAACAGTCCCTTGCTTTTCTCCTAATTTTATTATTTCAATTTAAGCAAAAATGGACACTTTTCTTTCAGGAAAAAAAATACTGAGTTTATTTTTGATGCAAAAATGAGTATTTAGTTACAGTATTTTTCCCCTAGTAGATTAGCATTTATGATGGATCTTATTTCAAAGCTGATTATTCTCAAAGAAAAGCAGAGTTATTAGATATTCCAAGTAAATTACGTTATTTTAAAAGTATTTTAATACATTATTCAAATTGTTGTCAGCTATTGGAAAGAAACAAAAAAGCAGTATCTGTTCCAAATGTGAAATCTTGGTGTTTGGAGGACTTTACAAATTCCAATTTCTTTAGGAGAGCAGTAGAAATCAATATCAAAGGCATGCGCAATTTAGAACTCCCTCAATTTTTTTTTAACTTTAACTGTGATAAGCATCTCTGCAAGGTAGGTTTTAACATATTTTTTCCTAATTTTTCCCCTCCTTTCAGTAAGAAGGATAAGCTTTTAGAGTACCCAGTCTCCGTGGTAACTGCCAAAAAAATTCTCCTGAAGTTTGAAGAGGTCAGCTAGCAGGGTCAACAGCTCTGGCCTCTCTCTGAGCTCGGTCTAGCATGCCCCAGCCTGCGGTTGGAGTGTCAGACCAGATCTGACCCTGGGAGGTGGACTATTCCAGCTCTGATATAAATTTTTTGAGTCAGTTCATGGCCTGGACTCTCCAGGTGGCCTCCAAAATCTATTTTGACCCCCTGACCCTGTCTCACGGAGGCATATAGCATCCACCCTAAGTAAGGATTTAGCCAGGAATGACAGCTTTCCACTGAGTGTTATTGGGGACAGTATAAACAGTTTGGAAAGCAAGCAAGGAGGTGTGAGTGCTAGAAATCATTCAAAGCACATTTAAAAACAACTTAAGAAATCTTTCTTTGTAAAGCAAAGTTTAAAACATATCTTTGTTAGGTAATTTCTATGTGATCGGTAGGCTTTTTTCATTGAGGAAAAATTTTGAAAACAAGTAATAAACCACACCTCTTTATCTTCTTATATACTTTGTTACAACTATGCAAATAAGATGGCCTGACTTGCAACAAAATAGACACAGCAGAGATGTAACATATACAGAAAGGGAAACCAGTTATTAAAATACATTGCTAGATAGAGAGTTTCTAGAATTGTGAAGATGAAATGATGTGCGTGTGGCCTTGGTAATGGCTTTAAAATGGGTTTAAAATGGGAAAATTAGGAATCTTACAAAACAACAACCATCTGGAATGAAGACACACCTGCACTGTGAGCCAAGTGCCTTGCAACTTTGTGAAACAAATAGCCAGTATAACCATTTGGATACACATGAGATTAAAAATTCCAAATTTGGAAGGTTAGATGTAAAAGCACAAAAGAAAACAATAAATGAATAATGTCTCCGAATTAAGTATGTATAAGTTATCAAAAGCTTGGGAAATCAAAAAAAATATATAGATCATGAATGATTCTTTCTCCTGTTTTGTTTTTTTTGTTTTTTTTTTTTTCAGGATGCCACCCTGAAAGTTCTATTTTCTCCAGGAAAGTAGAGTTGTCTTTGAGAGTTCTAGCCTGTGAACTCAGTATGTAAATGTGGTCATCAAGCAAGACGGAGCTGCCAAACGAAGATTTTGAATGTTTCTCTCTCCTAAAACCCTTCCCGGTGTTCCGTCTTCCAGGGGCACCTCACTCAAGGTTTCCCCCTTTTCCCAACACTGTTGAAAAAGGCCCCAAAGCAACATTGCAGGAGCTAAACCGATTGTACTGTGAAGTTGTCGGGCTGGCATTTTGTCTGAATCCTTTGTAAAAATTAGATTTTAAGTAGGGGTGAGTGTCCTTTTGGGAGAAGGGACAAGGGAGAGTGGAAGGAGAGGGGAGGGCATGAGCAGTTTATATACATACAGACTCTTTGTGTTTGAAGGCCTCTGTGTCTTGGCTTCTCACTATGTTAAATCCCTATTATAAAACTTATCTTCACAAAGCCTATTATAGTATTCTGAGAACAAATTGGACCATGAATAACTTAGTTGGAAGTGTAGATTATTTTCTACTCGGGGAAAGTTAGAGATGACAACAGCTTAACTAAAAGAATAGTGATTACTCTTAAATAGATGGATTTCAAACTTTCACTCTTGATAAAGAGTGCCTTTGATACTTCCCCTCTTCAGACTCACGTTTCCACTTTCTTTGTATTAAGAATTGTCCTGGTGATTACACTGTCCACCTAATACAGCCCGACTCTAACTGTAGATCTTTTTCTTACAGGTTGCCAGTCTGTCAGAGAGGTGAGCGGAAAGACACTCTCCTTCCCAATGATTAAATATGTGGTTCCAAAGTGGCACCTGTGCTGAGATGGTGAACCCCGTTAGAAAGAGCATCTTGCAGACATCAACACTTTCCAGTTGGATAAAAGTATTATTCAAGTCTTAAATTTGTTTAATGCCCTACAGCTGACAGAACACTTTTCAGTTCATAATTTTGTTTGATCCTCTGAACAATGTTATGAAATAAACAAATAACGTTAATCTGACTTTACCAAGGAGGGAGCTGAGTCACTTGTACACTGTGACCCGGCTGATAAATGACAGAACTGGGACGTCAACTCAGATTCTATAGCTTCAAAGTGTCCTAACTGATTAGCCCATAGCAATAGATGTTTAAATAGTTTTTGTGCTCTGTATCCCTGAAAATCAAGATTTTTGTATTAAAGAGGGAAGTATTCTGTATTTCACAGATACGGAAGTTAAAAGACCTGTTGGGAAAAAAATTCTTTTCACTTAAAAGTAAATTTCATGAATTAGTGTGTGTGTTTCAATTGTCTTTCAGAGTTGCAAGTCTTATTTTCTAAAAGCCAAAGCCCTATGTGAATTAAGTACTGCCTGCAATTTTTAAAATGTACTTGAAAACCATACATTGTTTCAAAATAGAATATAACCACAAAGGAACCTTTAGAAACAAGTTCTGCCTGTAAAGTATTTGAAAACACGAAATTCATTAAGTTCCAGACTGCTGTAAGTGAGGTTTCCCTATAAGCGCTTTACTTCTTTTTCAGCTTCATTGAGATAAACTGACAAAATTGTAAGATATTTAAAATACATATTATGATGATTTGATAAACATAAACATTGTGAAATTTATTCCTCCTATCTCCTTAATTAACACATCTATCAGCTTCCCCCCACACCCCTCTTTCTGGTGAGAACATTTAAGTTCTACTCTCTTAACAAATTTCAATTATTCATTATAATGTCATCAATTACAGTCACCAGGTTAACTATTAGATCCTCAGACCTTCTTCATCTTACAGAGGAAAGTTTCTACCTTTTTACCAACCTCTTCCTCATTCTCTGACTCCCCAGTCCCTGGCCTTCTAGTTTTTATAGACTGGTACCTTGTAACATTTTAGCAAGTTGGATAAACAAAGTTGTATAGGGCTACTTTTTTGTTTTTCTTTGGTTTTTACCCTTCATTTAAAAAATTGCAAAATACTCTGGAAACAATAAATAAAATGTTCAGTTAACTTGCTATTGATGTAATCTGTCTAAACAAACAGAAATCAAAAAATATAAAAGGATTATGCCCTGTGATTCTTCTTAGGTTTTTAATTACATTATTTTAATTATGTAATGCAGTCAGTGTGGATGTTAGTGTGGAAATTATTCATTTCTTTCTTAAATTGTATACACGTAAATTAGTCATTTTATATATACTTATATTGAGGTTTTTGTCTTTGAATTATTCTGGCAGCTAGACAAATCCAGTCAAGCTATTTGGGATTAGATAAAATGAAAAAGTGTCCAGCAGAGGAAAGGCAACTGTTCTGGTGGGATGTTGCATTTGTGAGTCTGTATCAATCACGACCTATATCGTCACCTCTCTTGTGCTAAGGTTCAAGGTTCCTCCATTAAAACATGGCAGTAGACTGAGGATTGTTCATTTTGGTTTGGAGATAGATGTTCAAGCCCCAAATCCAAACTTCTCTACTAATTTGCAAATTAGGAAATGAAACCACAAGGGCTCTCTTATTAGCACTAATATGTTTGTTTAGATGCCTATTGCAGTTTTTAGGTTTCTTGTTATATCACCAATTTCATTTATTTTGGTAATGTGTGTCTTTAACGTCTACCAGCGTCCAAAACACGTTTCCTCCTTCTCTCCTTCCCCTTCCTCCCTTTCTTCTAGTCTTCTTTCTTTTTCTTTTTTTTCCCCTCTTTTCCTTAGTCCCCTTGCGTTACTCATCAGTTTTCAGGTAGTTTTGTTTTGAAATGTAGAGCAGTTTGGGCCTTAAAGGGCTTATCTAACACAATCTCATGCCAAACTGATATGCTTGCACAAAAAAACATTTACTTCAGTTAAACTTATAACAAGTCAGAGAACCCTACAGTATAATATCAACACTTCTCTGACAACCAAAATTCAATCCTGAGGGATCAACTTTTAATGTTATACATTCTGGTAATTTTCCTCTTGTGCTGTCTTCATAGTCTTTCTAAGTCATTTAAGCTATCAGTTTTCATGTAAGCTTCTCATGTTGCAAAAGAGGAAGATGAAGAAGGAGAATTATTTGAGGAATCTGAAAAGAAATTTTGTCCTATTTACATGTGAGTACATAGAAGCACCATGGAAAACATTGGAGAGCATAAATAAGGATCAGAAGTTCCTCATTTGTCTTTTAAGTCATCCTTGCCCAATAACTGCAGTGACAAAAATATGTATCCTTCCTTCCTTCTTTCTTTCTTTCTTTCTTTCTTTCTTTCTTTCTTTCTTTCTTTCTTTCTTCTTTCTTTCTTTTCTTCTCTCTCTCTTGCTTCCTTGAAGCTGTTATTGGTCTGGACAGAGTAATATAATTTTGGCAAAATAGGACTTTACTTAAAAAGGGACAAGATTTTTTTCTAGTGACATTTTTAAGTAAGTCGACCAGGCATAAACACATTCTATATTCCTGTGAATGGAAAAATATATATTCATGTAGTAGAAAACCACAATGTATAGTGAAAAATTTAGTCAACTGTTTGAGTATATGTTTCTATAATATCAGATTTGTGTCTATTTCTTAGTATTGTGAATATATCTCATTTATTTGAGTGCTAATAGATACAATTCATAATTATGAAGTTTAATTTTCAAGAGAAACCAAGCGTTTTCCCATTTGTGTTGAATACTGTTAGATGCCTACTATCCAGTGAATAATCATAACTGACTACCTCTATGATAAGTATAAGGCATTCTTCCAAGTTTTTTTTAAAGAGGAAAAGAGTAAATCCCTGCCATCGTGAGGTTTTGTGTTAGGGCTTGGGAAAAAGTAGGGATTGGTGGGGTGCCTGGCTGGCTCAGTCGGAGGAGCATGCAACTCTTGATCCTGGGACTGTGAGTTCAAGCTCCACATTGGGTATAGGGAGTGCTTAAAAATAAAATATTTAAAAAAAAACAAAAACAAAAGTGAGGATTGGAACCAGAAAGTACCAAAAAGGTCAAGATTTGGGCCCAACTATCCAGCAGAGAGGAAATGCCATGTACACAAATGTCTCTTCAGAATAAGCTATGGTAAAGTTATGAACAAATGACTGAAAATATGGAATAGCCCGGAAAAGCATTTTGGAGAAAATAAGGATTGAGGAATGGGTAGGATTGTTGTAGACAGATATGGGGTTATATTCCATGTGGAAGGAAATGGTACACATGTGAGGTTGTACAGGGTGCCATAGAAAATTATTTAATGAATTTAGAATAAAGTTTCTAGAATAACACAAAATGAGGCTGAATATTATCTATTTTAATAAACTGATTTATAGACTTACTCATCCAGGAAATAATGCTCTTGCAAGTGCCATGAAAACATTTTACCAGTTATAAAGCCATTTCTTTTAAAGAGAGTTAAGGGACGCCTGGGTGGCTCAGTAGGTTAACCGACCAACTTTGGCTCAGGTCATGGTTTCACAGTTCGTGGGTTCCAGCCTCGCATCGAGCTCTGTGCTGACAGCTCAGACCCTGGAACCTGGTTCAGATTCTGTGTATTCCTCCTTCTCTGCCCCTACCCCACTCGTGCTCTGTCTCTCTCTCAAAATAAAAGGCTTTAAAAAAATACAGTTAAAATTCAGTGAAAAGGAAGAAGTATGAGAAATCTAGTGCTTCTCGCAGTAGATTATTCCTGAAATGGGTACCACTGTGTTCCTCAGTATCCTCATCCGAGTATCTATTTCTCTTCTTTGCAAAATAACATCAAATATTAAGATGAAAATTCTTACAAAAATCAATCATTATTTTTTCATAGATATTTCATGGGTCACTAATACGCCACTTCCTCCCAGAGTTCTAATATAGAGTTACAAATAAACACTGCATCTTAAAATGTATTTTTAAGTGAATGACTCTTCAGCCTAAGAGAAGAAAAAAAAATCATTTTTAAATTCTGCATTCAGAAGCTGTGCATTCATGCTTATGCAAGTGAATGAAGGTTTAGAAATATATTTAAATATGTTTAAAAGCCCACAGAGATATCTTGCAATCAGGAAGTATCAGCAATTGTATGAACAACCTCAGAATCTTCAATAAAAAAATACTAAAAGGCAAAGAAGAAGGGAATAAAGGCATACTATATACACTCTAGACACATCAGAATCATCCAGTAATGATCAAAATAGTAAACTAATAGAAATGTTTTTGGTGATGTAACATGCAAGAGTCTAGGAATAGAATGTTGTGTCAGTCTTCCTGATATGAATCCTCAGGCCAAGTGGAGACTAAATCCTCGATCTAAAGCTTTGAAATCAAGCTCAGGGAATATTTTACAGGGTAAATGAATTGAAACGTATACAACATCAAATTAAAATGAAATCTGAGGCAAATAATGTAGACAGATGCCAGGGTTTCCAAGGGTAAAAGAAACACTCATTCTTATCTGCAGTTGGGTAATCCAGCTGGATAAAGCACTGGTGGGTTGTCCAGAACCATATACTTGATTTCCACTTACCTTTGCTCTACTACCTGGCCTCACACTGCAGCCCTGTCCTAACCAAAGTCTTTCACTGACAGTCTCCTTTCAGTCAGTAAACACAACTTTACTTTTCAAAAGGGACCGAAAGGGTGTTAAAATGAAAAAGAAAAGATATCCTATCTCCTGCCCTCAAAGATACAGATATTCATATTTAAGGGCTCCGCCTAAAGTAAATTATTGACATGTAAGTATCCACTTAAGGACCACTTGTTTATAAAGCTTTTCCTTCATATTTACTATCACTGTATATCAGCTATCCCCAGTACCGTAATTCTGAACTTGATCCTGGCACTGCGAACCATACGAGTTTATAGAAGCAGTGGTAAAAGTGTGTAGAATAAGTAAATGTGCCTATTGTCACCTCTCTGGACCCGTGTGTCTGTCCAGGTCTCAGATAGAAAGATGTATGTGTGAATATATGTATGGAAAGAGGTAGGTAATTGGTAGCTAGATGATAGGTCGCTAGAGGATGATAGATAATAGACAGATGGATGATAGATAGATAGATAGATAGATAGATAATAGATGTTAGCAGTTAAGAACACAGACTCTGGATCTATTCAGTTAAGGTTTGAATCTCTACAACCTACTCCATATATGATCTCAGTTTTGTCATCTGTAAAAGTGTGATGACAGCAGTACGTCCCCACTGGGTTTTTGTAAGGATTAGGTGGATTTATATGTGAACTGTTTAGAGCAGTGCTTGGTCCATAGCATTTTATGAGGGTTAGCTCCTCTTATTATTATGAATATACATATATACTAATATTTTTTAACAAATGAAATTTTATTACGTGTACTTTCTCACTTCATAATCGGTCAAGGGGAACACACTTGTAACACTGACACCTGTTTCACTCTTTGGAACTGCTGCCTAATTTCCCACAGTAGGGTTGGGTCAGAAGTTCTTTAACGGTTCTCCTGTTGGTGGTCATTTAGGCTATTTCCAGGTGTTTCTGCTTCAAAGCAACTGCTAATACCTTATCCTTGACTATAAAACAAAGGATGCAGAAAGGGCGGGCCTAGAATCCATGAGGCTCAGAGAAGTTTGGTAAATCACATAAGGCCGTATAATTAGTAAGTGCCGGAGTTCAGGGGAGAACTTTGTTTAACCCAGGCGTCCCTCAAAGTTTCCCATGTTGTGTACAATAGCTTCACAAATACAGTGGTTCTTATGTTATAAGAAGACATTAAAAAAAAAAGACATTTCTTTCTGAAATAAATACCAGGCAACCACAATTTGTGTGCTGCCAAAATGGGGTGTGATAGAGAGATATAAAGGAATGTACTAAAAGATCCAATAAGATAGTAAGGCTGGCAATATCCTAGGCACTAAAGAGAATATTAAAATTATGACACCAATTTTAAATATTTAAATGGCTTGAATTCAGGATAAACAAAACCTGATGGTGGGAGCAGAGGAGAGAGGATGACTTGCTACTTGACCACTTGGGAGACAAGTGTTTGAAAAACTGCCACATTTGACCTCTAGTCTTCCCAGATGACATACCCCCATTAACTCTGATTCCATTACAAGTGATACCTGTACCCCCACACCCAAATCCCATAACCTATCAGAGTCTCCAAGCAATATTAAAATAATGCAACTTCATTAATACATTAACACAAATACATATACAAGCCAACAAAATGATTTTAACTTATTGCGAGCTTAGAACATACAGCCCGTTTATGATACAATGAAGTCTCAGCCAAGTTCTTGCAAATAAGAGCCTGTGGTGCAACGACTTGAAAAACGTGCAGGGCTCATTCTGGGAAGACTCTTTTGAGAACTCATGTTTCTGGAATACCTGGCAGGCTCAGTCGGTTGAGACTGTGACTCTTAATCTCAGTGTTGTGAGTTCAAGGCCCAAGTTGTGGGTAGAGATTACTTATAAATAACATCTTAAAAACCAAAAATAATCCACGCTTCTAATTCCAACAATATCTGACATCTAAGAACAGAGAACAGATGTTTCTAATCCGTGCATATATGTGTTGCTTGTCTTGATATGCTCCCAACACTGGGAGAGAATGATACAAAGACTAGAAGATTTAATTAACTTCAGCCTTTTTTCTCTGTGAGATCCTTCCGTGACATTATGCCCGAGGCAAAGCACTTGCCCAACTTGAAATTTCTTCTTTATATAAGAGAGTTGGTATAAAATAGGTAGATTCATTTTGTTGATGTTTTACGAAAAAGTTTGAAGAAGCCCAGGAGTTGCAAATTATCATATTTTCCTGAAATGAGAGACGTAATAAAATTTAGAAACGCAAATGACATACTGTAACTTTAAAGCAGAGAATGGGGGGAAGAAACGAAGTTTTTCCAGGTCTATTTCTTCGATAGCACTGTCAGTGTATTTATCAGTCTGTTTACCTTCTCTGCCTCTGTTTCTGAGTTATGATAACATGTAAGGAGCTTACAAAAATACTTATCGAAATCAGTTGGACACAGTGCAGCAATTTAACTCCTAATGACAACCACCTCTAACTATGAATGACATATAATAAATTATGTTTGAACTGGATTTTCAGCTGCAGATCTGTATTCTGCCACCCAGACAGGCCTATAAAGTTGCACTTGTGGCCTTAATCCCACTTGGATGTGTGCCCTACTGCCTCTACTTTCCATCATTCTGGTGCTTTAGTCTTCTTGAATAAGTGAACAATCTTTGTTTCTGTACCTTATTAGGCCAAAGACCATAACAGCTAGTGATGGCATCGGCAAGCCCTGCGGGCAGGATTCTCTGCAGACTCAGCCAACCTCCAACAAACCCCTTTTTATACTCCTGTTTCTAGGAAGAATTATGATGGCAGTGCCCTGCTGTTGATCAGTCAAATCTGTGGTAGGCCTAGAGATAAGTCCTGTAAGTGTGGTGTACTGTAAAACAGCGGCTCCCATTCATTAGTAGCTTGTGTGTAATAAACCACCGAAAAAGGGGGGTGGGGGGGGCGGCAGCTGCAGTGTGCGAGAGCAAACAACGCATCGCATTCTTGGGAGCCAAAACTTTGTCATTTGCTACTGGGCAGCCTGCTCACGCTGCCATTCTTTCTGATAACATAGTAGTGCCCTATCTATATTTATAGTTCGACTGTGAACCCGAGAGAGTCGGTTTGGTAACTATGTATATATATTGTAGCAGGTTGTTAGTAAGGAAGACGTGAAAGTAAAATCAAACTGACTCTGGCACGCAGAATTGCCAGGTTAAAGGGAAGCTGTCCTTTACCAACTAATAACCTTAAAAACATTTATGTTAGCCATTGTTTTATGCTACTGGCTTTACAAGGATCATGCTTCCAAAAGATAACCAGCCAACATGTACACAGTGGGAATATTCCCTAGGAATGAATTATGTCTCTGGTGATACTTTTTTTAGACATAAAAATGTTCATGGAAGAGAAGGGTATTTGGAGGGGGCATGCTTGTTTTTGTTTCTGTTTTTTTTTTTTTTTTTTTTTGATTAAGAATGATCTATAGAAGTGTAAGCTAAATTTTACTTTTTGGCTACAAAGTATCTAAGAAACACTAACTTTGCACTACCACTACGAATTACTTGTCTGCCTAAACCAAAACGTAGGAAGCAATTTAATTGCAAAAAGAAGACAATATACCTGTTGGGGAAAAAAAGAAAAAAGTCTCAATAGATCCTTTTCATTCAGGATGGGTTCACCTAATCAAAGGGAAACACACTTGAATTTGCTCACCACTGCGGTTTCTGCAATAAACTTTCTTTTACATCAGAGCAGGTGCGTGGCATTGTGATATCAACACTAAACTTGCTCCTCATCAGCCCCCCACCGCGCTTCCACAGGGAATGGAATACTGCACATTCTAGGCATTTTTCTCTTTACCACTCAGGACTCAGGGTCAGACGAGTGACCACGGCAGAATGGAAGGGCTGCCAGTTGTTTGGAATTCTTGCAGGTGTTTAAAAAGCAAAGGCTTCTTTTCAGGGGCACATCTGCATTTGTCATATGCCATTTGTGCTAAAGCCTGTGGTGGTTTTGTTTGTTGGTTTGACAGATTGACGTGTAATGGCCAGGACCATCGGCAGCCGTCCCAACGAAGTCTCTCTGATAGCTGGAGTTCTCTAGAAATCAACTGGCCTGAATTACCCATGATTTTTCTCTGCCCTTCAAAGGAAAATGTGTGTTGTTCTAATGCTCTTTTGGCCTTTTGTTTGCTTTCACGATTTTTTTTTGTTACATTGTTTTAAACTCTAAGTGTAGATGAGGTAGGGAGTTTGATAGGATAGTAATATCTACAAAGAGTTTTCAAAGCCAACCAGTCCTTAAAATATACTTAGAAAATGTTAAAGAAATTTGTGGCATTTAAGTAAATATTGGGATGTCATAAGATTTAGAAAATTAAGAGAACACCTTTGTGTTGGTGATGAGTAAGAGAACTCAACAGAGGCATGGACACAACTTTTTACACTTTTTAGTGTTTTTAAACACTAAAATAAAGTTCTCATTTCAAGTTATTTTTGAAACTTCTTTTCCGTTTTCATATCAGTGAATAACATACCTGAATTTATATATAAGCACGTGTCTTAACGATCACGGTTAGCCACCAAGCCAAGTAAATGTGTGTGAAAGCAAACTTTAGTATGGTGTCTTTTGTTGACAATGCTAAGTCAGAAATCCTTATTCACATTCTCCATACATAGGTATGGTTCCCAAAATTAAGAGTTCAAGCTCATGCTTCATGTGTTAACTTCATTGTTGAAGCAAGTTTCTGAATTTTATTGTGCTATGATAGGCCTTTTCCCTGTCACCACAGAAGACATAAAAATAACAAGGAATACCAAGTGTTAATTAAGCAAATGCAAAATGTCACAGACATGTCCCTAATACCACTTTACAGTTACTCCATTGACCTAACCATCTCCTGAACATACATTTCCCCTCACCTACATAATCCCATGGTACTGGAAAGAACCCTTCTGTTTGTTTTTTTTTTAATTTTTGAAACATTTTTAGTTATTATTGAGACACGAGGTAGAACATGAGCATGGAAGGGGCAGAGAGAGGAGGAGACAAAGAATCTGAAGCAGGCTCCAGGTTCTGAGCTGTCAGCATAGAGCCTGGCATGGGGTGCAAACTCACAAACTGTGAGATGATGACCTGAGCTGAAGTCGAATGCTTAACCAACTGAGCCACACAGGCGCCCCAGAACCATTCCTTTGGACAAAGAATCTCAGCGTGGGTGTCTTATTCGGCAGGATGGTGTTGGTGCCACAGGCCTGTATGCAAACTCCAATCTGTCTCCATGGTGCCCAGCGCTAGAGAGAGAAGAAAGACAGAACAAAACAAAACTGTTCCAGGCCTGGTAGTAGCTCGTTCCGAACTGGCCAAGGGAACCTAGAAACAGCACTTTGCTGTGCTTTGGGTGGAAGGCTATTAAAAACCAAAGCCACTTGGTTAACTGTGAAATGGAAACATGGCGGTTGTTTCCCCCTTCTACAGACAGGTTATATTCTGGATATTGGAACATTTTGAGTAAGATTAATTTCATTATTAAGTTTTCAAAAACTTTCTGAAATAAGGATTCTTTTCCTATTACCTCCATAGGAACTTGGGCTAAAAGAAGTAGAAATTAAATATACTTGGGTTTTTACTGTTTGTAGTTAGGTTGCCAGCGTTAGCGAAGAAGAAGAAGAAAAGAAGAAGAAAAAGAAGAAGAAAGGACTGAGCAATGTATTCAAATTTTAGATAAACAACGAACAATTGTTCAGTATAATATTGCATGTGATATACGTATACTAAAAAATATTTGTTGTTCATCAGATATTCAAATGAACCTGAACCCTGTTTATAGCAATTTGTTTAATGATAAATTCATGGCCAGAAGCCTCATGGTTTGAAAAGCTTAAGGTGTTTTTTTTAAATGAGTTTTTATTTTCCTAGGATTTATAATTTTCTTAAGAGTTCTATTACCTATGGACGCCTGGGTGGCTCAGTTGCTTAAGTGTCTGACACTTGATTTCGGCTCAGGTCATGACCTCACAGTTCGTGGGATCAAGCCCTGAGTCAGGGAATCCCTTGCTTCGGATTCTCTCTCTTCCCCTCCTCTCTTCACACTGTCTCCATCTCTCTCAAAATAAACAAACTTTTAAAAAAGGCATATGAAAAGCCTATACCCACTAGCAAATGTTAAATGAAAGACTTTATTGTTTATCTATTTATTTTATAAAAATTTGTAAAATGTTTATTTATTGTTGAGAGAGAGAGACAGAGTGTGAATGCAAGAGGGGCAGAGAGAGAGGGAGACACATTCTAAAACAGGCTCGAGGCTCAGAGCAGTCAGCACAGAGCCTGACAGAGGGCTCAAACTCAGGAATGATGAGGTCATGACCTGAGCCGAAGTCGGACGCTCAACTGACTGAGTCACCCAGGTGCCCCTTATTTATTTATTTATTTATTTTAAAAACTTTTTATAGTGATAGAAAGAGCAAGCAGAGAAGGAGCAGAGAGAGAGGGAGAGAGAAGGAGAGAAAGAATCCCAAGCAGGCTCTGCACTGTCAGCAAAGAGCCTGACGTGGGGCTCGAACTCATGAACCGTGAGATTATGACCTGAGCTGAAGTCAGGAGTCGGATGCTTAGCCGACTGAACCACCCAGGTGCCCCTAAATGAAAGAGTTAAAAAAATTTTCTGCTACCTATTTAGAGTGATGGGGTCCACCATAATAGCTGTTATGACTGGGCACCTGCCCAAATGCAACCAAGTACTTTCCATTTATTATCTTATTAAATCCTCTCACGGCAGCCAGAGGAGGCAGACGATGATAACCACATTTTGCAGATGAGAAAACTGAGGCCCACAGGTATTACATAATGTTCCCTGAGCTAGAGAAGTAACAGTGCGAAGAACTAGGCTTGGAAACCAGGTCTGTGAGCTTCCACAGCTGGGATTCTTCTTTTCACCTGCAGTACTTGTTAAATGTGCAACTTCCTTAAAATCACAAATAACGGTGTAATCTGCTAACTACAACACATATTAAACCATGTCATTTTGCTTGTCATCTTTGTATGTGTCCTCTCTTTCTTGCTAGTTTTCAAGACAGAGTCAGGGTGTCATGTTTCTTAGTACCTTCCCTTAGACAAACAGTCACACGATTTTGTAATGTCACATTAAAATGTCATTTTTTTAAAGATAGTTTGTCTTTGGATTGAACCAACTGTGTTTTTGTTATTTTTCAAAATGTAAAGCCTATTGTCACAGTAACCCTCACTTGGTGAACAACCTTTGACTCTGTTTGTCCATTGTCTTTATATTCTGTGTTGTTGCACTTCCAAAGTTTTGCCTGCTTTAGAAACTACTCAGGAACAACACTATTTTCCTTGCCCAGATCACTTCAGCGCCTTACCCTTCCTTGCCTTAGGTCGGTCGTGGCCATAAAGTACTGAATTTTAGGCTCTTCTCCCCCTAGAAATACTTCAGCCCCTGGTTTACCTTTGCCTTCAGGGCCCTGTATGATGTAAATACTATTTCACAATGACGCCCCTCCCCCTAGCCCTACTATGGTTCTTTGATATTACTTAGAAGGTGATTACATAGCTTCATTTATTTCTTTGAATGCATAGGTTTCATGGTCATTAAAACAATCACAGACTCATCAGCTCTCCCCATGCTTAAATAAGATCAATACAAACCAGAACAAGAGGCTTCTTCACTCCTCCGGTTCACCAAGATTTCTCTTTTCCTTCTTTCACTCCCCTTCTCCTCTACTATAATCCCTTCTCTTCTTCCCTGCCCTCAAACTCGGCAGAAAGAATGCAATAATTTTTCATAGTTCTTTCTGTAATGAGTCACAGCATTTATTCGGCTGTTTTCCAAGACATGGTGAAGTTTTGCCTTCATGCAAACTGTCAGAAGCAGCTGTAGCAATTTTGGTGTTGCCAAGAGGATAAAAAAACAGAAGCCTGATGGCCCTGCCTTAAAAACCAACGCAGCAATGAAATGGTTAATAGGATGAGTAAAGGCTATTTTTAAGTCTGGCTCCCCTCTCTGATGCACTCTTGAAAATTCACCCTGTACTGCAGAAATCCTAAATTGCAGTGCCCTGCACCCCACTGAAACTCTTCAGTCTGCTGTAAGTAAGCCTCAGCATGGGCAAGATTGGGGGTGAACAGCTGGAGGAGGGGCTCAAGCCCTGGGCCTTTGTAATGGAGGGGCGAAACACTGAGATCCTGCAGAGAAGGAACACAGAAACCCTCAAGGCACAGAGAAATAGACCCAGACAAAAGCCCCGTTACATGGTTGCAAATCACCCCACTGCTGTTATTTTATTTATTGTGGTCTGCAGGAGGATTGTTTTCTCTTTGCAAAATTTTTAAGCTTCATGGGCTTTTCTCCTCCACAACAGCGGTCACTTATACCACAGTGCCACATAGAGACAGTCTTCACCTTCAGTTTTCTTAAGGAAAGGGGGGGCGGGATCTTGCCTAGTCAGGATGCTACAGACGTAGAATGAAATAGATGCATTTCTAGTCTTCCAGTTCTTTTCCAGGGATAAAAGATTGAAATACTGTGTATTTAAAATATTGACCTATGTTGGTTCTATTGGCGTAGATTTTGTTCCATGTTTTTCTGGCTTTATTTGATTACTTTTCTTAAAGATGACACCTGCGTTCATGCTTTTGGACTTGGGCTTACTTAGACGTGGGAAGGAAAGACAAGGCAACAAACAATTTTGTATTGCACCAATTAGAGATACACAAATGAATAAACATTTTTCCCCAGTAAAAAAAAAAATTTTTTTTTCAGTTTCAAAATGGTTAGAAAGAAATACCATCCTGTCACTGTGGCCAGACATATGCTGTGAGTTTGAGGGTTTTTTTCCTTGGAGGGTTATGAGAGGAGAAAGTCTGACAGAAACAATTATTTTTAAATCTGAAGGGGAAAAAAACGGAGTGCAATTCTCTTTTGTACAAGTTTCTTCGAGTATTTGTATAAAAGGGCTCTTGCCTCACTGCAGAGGGAGGGAGAGAGAGGCCCTGGAAGAAAAAGCAGCTTCCTTCTCGTATAGAAAGATGTGGCTGACTTTGGTAAACATTTCTCTACAATTGAGCCAGAGCTGCAAGCTACGCCTGGGGGTGGCTGGGCAGGGGTGAGCGTCACTTCTCGGTAACCAGAGCGGCAGCAGTCTCTTCCACTTAGACGGCCTTTCTTGTCGCGACTGGGAAGTTAAAAGAGGCACTTGCAATAAGTGTGCTCAATTTAAGAAAAATAAAAAAGTGAAATTTTCCTATGACAAATCCACGGAGGTATTTACAAGGTGTTTGAGCAGGTAATTAGCACCCAAACGAGGTTTCAGGAAATAGTTCTGGTCACCTCAAATGAAGAATATATAATGAGCTGAAGAGCTTGATTTTCAATGGATGATTTACCCAGGACAATAGGCCAAACAGAACCGGGTAAAGGGTTTACAAATGGTAACTTGAGAAGCAGTAGGCTTCCTTCCCGGGGAGCTTAGTTCTGTCCCCTTCTTCTACTCCCTTGTCCCTTCTCTTCAACCTCTCTTCTTCCATCACTTCCACAAAATACATGCCATAACTTTTCTTGAAAAGTTGAATGTAGTCCTTAAAAAAAAAGTCTGTCAAAGAAACATGCGGAGGATACCAAAAAAAAAAAAAAAAAAAAAAAACAGAGTGAAATTTGCCTGTTGGCCTCAGACCTGACTAGTTCTGGGTTATTTCAGGCTGAAACTTTTGAGACTGCATTTTAGCCGACTTGCTGAGGGTCATTGTAAAGTCTTTCCTTATTAGTTTCTTGCACTGGATACCAAGAGATACTGAAAAGATAACCTATTCTCTTCCAAGGCTGTTCCAGAAGACTGACAACACTGAGACCTGAAGATGACCACGTGAAAAACAGTCCGTCTCTCAACTGACAATGTTACATGATTTTGTTGACTTAAGAAAGGCTCCTTTTACCCATAGGCACTACGGTTGGCTATGCTGCAAGCATTAATAGTTCTAGTAAAATAACATGCTCTGCTATAGGAATTCTGGGAACAACATGAATAATAAGGGTTACCTTTCTCCTTACTGAGCCTTTTGTGTATTGAAAGATGGATTTTACTTTATCATAATGTCTGCATGATTCTTAGGCTCTCCCTGACTCCCCCACCCCCCCCATTGCCTGGGGTACACAATTAAAGCTCAAAGAAGGTAACTTAGACATCATCTTATAAACTAGGAAGTAGGTTCTGAAAGTTCAAATTACTGCCCAAGGTCACCTAGTGTCGCAGTGTGGACCAAAATCAAGATTTCCTAATTTCTAATTTTGACTGTTTTCTCCAGGGCATTCTACCATCTTCCCTATGCAGTTAATAATATACGAGAGCTGCCTAAGAATACCAATTTCCACTGAGGCATGCTCTCTGTCATTAAGTGCTCCAGCAAACTGTTAATTAAGATTGTTTTGAGCTGTTTACCAATTTAGGTGATGTCAGATACTTCTCTTGGATTCTGTTAGCCTCTTGGGATGGCAGAAAATTCTGTTGATTCTGTTGCCTGCGGTTTGGCCATCTGTTCTAAATCATGATTGTAGCTGCCATTTGGAAATCCATAATCTGACACCGTTACCAGAATCGTGCGTTTAAAATACATTAGGTTCTTTGTGAGTCACAAGCCCTTCGTGAGCTCCCTTTAATTGTACAGGATGTCCACAGAGAGCGCTAACATTTAAAGTTGAAGGGTATAGTAAAGAAGTTCCACTCCTGTTCTTTTCTCCAGGCATCTTAGTAAAGAGGTCCGAGATAGAAAATAAAACACTGGAAGGCGCAATATGATGACCCAGCACAGAACGGTCATGAAAGGTCAAAAATAGGAATGAAATCATAGGTATTTCAGTCAGACTTACAGAGTTCTCCAGCAAGGCACGCTGGGTACTCATCTGAGGAAAGGATCAACATATTCAATGTGCATAGAGGACTTTCAAGAAGTATTCTGTCTTAAAATAAATGTTTTCGGGGGCGCCTGGGTGGGTCAGTCTCTTAAGCGTCTGACTTCAGACCAGTCAGTCTTCATTTCGCGGTATGAGTGGGAGCCGCTTCCGTGCTGACACCACTAAGTCTGCTTAAGATTCACTCTCTCTCTCTGCTCCTCCCACACTCACACTCTTTCTCTTTCTCAAAAATAAATAATAAACCTTTAAAAATTTTGTGAAAAAAATAAATGTTTACTTAAAAAATTAGATGTTACACTTTGCACTTTCTAGAGTTGATTCTTAGTACTTTAATATTCCTAATATTCTTTATCATTCAACTTAATGATTATGCCCTTGAGGACTAAAATATCTTCTGAAATAATGAGTTAATACACAAAAAAACACAGAGAACAATGCCTGGTCCATGCTAAGTGTTCTGTAAATGTTTGCCATTAATTATTCATCTGCTCATGTATCATTTACCAGTGCTGATTCTAGTCACTGGAGACTCACTAAAGGTGAGGGTCATGGATCCTGCCCACAAGGAGTTTACAATCACCTGAAGGAAACACATGAGTAGCTTATAGCACAGAGATACCTGGAACAGTATGCAGATGTTGTGGAAAGAGTTAGGAGGGACAAGCAGATTTCCTGGGCCCCACCCCAGACTTGCTGAATCCCACCACTGGGTGGTGGGGCCCAGAAATCTGTATTTTCCAAAAGCTACTCAGGCAATTCCAAAGCAACCTGGGGTGTTTTCCTGATCTAAATTAGGCTCGAGGAAAATTTCTGAGAGAGCCTTTCTAGAGGGGTTGATATTAGAGTTGGAATCTGGAAGAATGAAAGGTATCCTAGACTGAGGGATAATCACTCAAAGCAAGATACAAAAGAGCCTCTCTTGTTTGGAGACCTGCTGGCAGACGGGTCTGGTTAGAGTGGAGGCCTCGTGGAGAAGGGTTATACAAGTAGGATGGCCATCTATATCATGACTTAAACCGAAACCCTTGCGAGAATGCAAGGAGGGGTTATTAATATTACGTGGGGGAATAGGTGCCCTCTACAGGAGGTGGTGCAAGGGGGCACGAAGGGACCTTCAGAGCAGAGCTTTTGCCTATTGCCCACAGTGATGGCAGCCGTCGAAGAGTTGGTCAGACTGGTGACAAGATCAGATCTATGTTTTAGAATTCTTCCTGCCAACCTGTCTTTGGCATATTGTTCTAAGTGAAATTGCCAATTTTAGAGAATAGTTCATGTTTATATAATTTCTTTGAATATGTCATTTACAATTATTCTTTAAAAAATTCTTTTAAGTTTATTTATTTATTTTGAGAGAGACAGAGACAGTGTGAGTTGGGGAGGGGCAGAGAGAGAAGAAGAGAGAGACTCCCAAACAGGCTCCGATGCAGGGCTCGAACTCGTGAAACTGAGATCATGACCTGAGCTGAAATCAGGAGTCCAGTGATTTACCAACTGAGCCACCCAGATGCCCCTACAGTTATTCTTTATAAGGATCCTAATGGTAATGCTGAAAATGCACTTAACAATTTAAAATCATATGTAAAGGTGGCAATCTGAGAAGTCTACAGTGATAGCCAATAACTGGTCCTAGAATAACATCATTTCATTTACATAACAATATCCATATTAACTCACTTATTATTTATTAAACACATACTATTTATCATTTATCCCTTTAGGTACTGGGGAAATAGAGTGAACAGGCAGATGAGGTCCCTGTCTTTATGAAGCTTACATTCTAGCAGAAGAAATAGACAATAACTATGTAAACATGTAGTATAATTTCAGGTATTGGTAAATGCCAAGGGACTGGAGAGTGACTAGTAGTCAGGGAGATGGTATCCAAAATTAATTTCGATAAAGAGAGCCTGCTTGAATGGCACTGTATGCATCAGGGAGTGAGTAATGTGACTACCTTAGTAAGGTTCATGTGTTTCAGGCAGAGGAAAGAGGAAGTGTAAAGGCCCTGAGGTAGGAACAAGTTTGGGAAGTTGGAGGAACAGAAAGAAGAACTTCAAATTGCTTTCGGATCAGGTCACTCCAAACTCCATGCCATGCCCTACAAGGCTTCCCATGATCTGGCTTTCACCTGCTTATCCTTACCTCCTATCTGGGTCTTACAGTTTGAGAGGGAGTTACAGCCTGCAGGCAGAGGGTACTTGAGAAGGATGAGGGGAATCCCGATACCTCAGCTTTCCTTACCCTTAGTCTCCTGAGTCTAATTCTGGCAGCACTTCTTTCAAGAGAACAAAAATAATTCTAACACCAAGCATCTACAGTCTACTTGCAGAATGCTTTGTGAATGTCATTTATTTAAGCATTATGCCAGTCTTATGGAATTAGCAATATTGTCACCATTTTGTAGGTGAGGAAGCAAACTCAGAGAGGTTAAATAACTTTTCCATGGTTATATTCTATAAAGCGATGATTTCAGGTCTTTTTGCCACAAAATATCGTTCATACCGCTAGTACCCTACCTAAAAGTTTGTTCCTGACAGCGACTTCAAGACACAGTTTGTAGAATAGTACTTTCCCCCCCCATTGAGGAAATCACAAAGTCTAGGATATAAACCGTGTATAGTACCCCATTTCCCCCCACAAAAGAAGCTCATAATAAATAAGAAAGCCAGATTTTAACTCTGGTGCTGCAACGAATTAGGTCTGCAAACTTGGGATGCCCCTTTGTCCATCTGAGTCCAGTTTCCAGATCTGCAAAATGGGTGCTATAATTTAAGTCTAGCTAATGTACGTGTGAACATGCTTTGAAATGGGAAATGATACACATAAAATAAATTACAACCTTATTGTAAATACATTTGGGCAATAAAAAAAATATGCCCTAGTAAATGATGGGTTCCATCTCTGAGGTTTGGAATATTAAAACACACAGAAATGCACACAGCTATTGGAGTGATAAATAACTAAACTGCTCTCTGGTTGCTAGTTAATTTCACCCTTCATTCTCTTCATCCTTGAACTTTAAAGTCTATACAGAAAGGCAGATGGCTCGCCTGGAGCGTGAGTTGCTGCCAGGGCATGGGAGACAATGGCCAAGAAAAAACCAAGAGGGCGGAAGTCCAGGAATGTTTCCCATATAACGAACCAAAGAAACTGTAAGACTAAAAACAAAGCAAAACCAGTTGCCACTAATCTTAAGAAGACAAACATTGTTGAGCGATGAAAAAGTTAACAGAGTGAATAAAGCTTTTGGAGATATACAAAGGAACCTCCGCATTTCTCAAAAGGTCTTCTCCCCCCCCCCCAACCTCTGCAGAAACAGCTGATTCCTCAGCAATGACATGAAAATGAACCAGTTAGGGGCGCCTGGGTGGCTCAGTCACTTGGGCATCCAACTATGGCTCGCGTCATGGTCTCCAGGGTCTCA
Organism: Suricata suricatta; assembly: GCF_006229205.1. Lineage (NCBI taxonomy): Eukaryota > Metazoa > Chordata > Mammalia > Carnivora > Herpestidae > Suricata > Suricata suricatta. The sequence goes on along the minus strand of NC_043704.1, from coordinate 84,449,575 downwards.
CGCCTCATGGGTGTGAGTTCTGCATGGTACTGTCTGCTCTCAGAGCAAAGAACTCACTTTGGATGTTCTGTCCCCCTTTCTCTCTGCCCCTCTGCGCTCACGCACTCTCCTCTCAAAAATAAATAAACATCATCAACAACAACAAAAACAAAGCGAACCAGTTAATGTTGATGAAACGACAAGATTAATGACTCAAGTGAAATATGGTATGGATATACCAAATACAGCAAAAACGGCAATAAATTCAATAGTTTGTACAGTTTTTAAAAAATAAATAAAATCTCTATAGAAAGGATAAGGAGCTGTTTAGGCTACTGCCAAGTGAAATGAACTGTGGGGTGTCTTCACTGTAGGCAGTAGAAAAAGGATCATTATTTCTAGAAACTAAAAAAGAGACAAAGAGAAGGAAAGGAAGGAGAATGGGGGGTAGGTAAGAATGAAAATTTTCTGTTTATCTAGGGCCATTTGCCCTTCTGTGGAGTGACCCAATTTTAATTAGCTGGTTTTGACCAATTGTTGTCTCTTCATCTATAGTCAGGGGTAGGTGCAGAGTAGAAGAACTCAGCTCGCCAAACACTGTTAGTATCCTAAGGAGCTGTCCATTAGGCCTGCCCAGCAGAGACGTCTTGAGCCTCTGTAGGACTCCTGGTTGGACTTACACAGACTATCACCACTGTTCCTGACATCCAGAGAGCGAGGTTGAACTAGGAGCAGGAAAGGTTCCCTTAGGAAGAGTGGAGTTTGGGGAAGGCTGTAAAACGTAGAGGCGCAAAAAGATCAGCTAATACCGGGATGGCTGTAGGCTTTCAAAGCAAGGTTTGTGCGGTGGAATCTTCTTTCATAACTTTTTGATTCACAGTTTTAAATTTTTGTGTGATTTCCTTTCCCAGAAAAGCATAAGCTCTATTAAAGGAAAGGAGAATCCAAGTCCTCAAAAAATGTCCCTGTCAACAGTGATCTTTTAGAACTGAAAGAGGAAGGTTCTACCTGGAAGACTTCAAGTGGAAAGGAAGGAATCTCACTATTATTCTACTATTCAGAAGATTAAGCAAGAAATTGATTATTGCAATATTTTTCTTCTAAGAAATGCCCCCTCTGCTTGAAGGTGATCCCATGCAACGCTTGTATTTTCAGATGAGAGTTCGAGATCTCTGTCCATGGGGTGCAGGGGGCATCTGGCGATGCTGGACAAGAGCAGTGGCTCTGAAACCACATACTATGGTTTGAATCCCAACCTCTCCACTTCCTAGCTCTGTGACAATGGGGAGGTTACTCCTTGAACCTCGGTGTCCCTGCCTATCTATTAATTAGGATTTAATAGGACTATGGGAAAAATAAGGTGCAAAATTACTGAAATATATTTAGTGAGTTAACATGTGTTAATTCCTTTTCTCTTTCGTCCTTATTTCATAAAGTACCCACATGTTCTTAGTAAATCTTTCTAAAGGGCAATCAATAGGAAAATATTTTGATCTGAGATTTGCACAGCTAAAACATTGAAGCTTTTCAAATTTTAGGGTCAAATGCAAAAGGCAGAGGTTTTGTAATAATAATTCATTAGGCTGTAAATCCCTTTGCATTTGGGAATAGTTCTTTAATATTTGTATATAAAGCTATTCACTCAATATTTATTATGTGCCAAGAACTGGTTTTAAGTGATTTTCATTTATTCTTCCACTTAATTCTCACACACCCTGAGGTGAAGGGTCTCTATTCCCATTTTAGTGGAGAAACAATGAAGGTTCAAGCTCATAAACACTGTACAGCTTCCTTGGACCCTGATTCATAGTAGATAATAACTAATCGATGGCTGGATTAATAAACTGCCCTGTTATAGAGCATTTTGAATTTATACACTCTTCTCACATAGCAGATCTTGTTTTATCCATTTTTAGGCAATCAAATCATTCTTTCCTTCTTCTTTCCCAGATTGCGAGGAACTTTATTACTCTTAGAAACAAGTAAGTGCCTTGAAATATTAATGGTTTTGAACAGAGTAAGACAAGTTTTCCAGTTCGTTCCTTCTGATCGGTAAAGTCTTCCAAAGGGAGGAGGGGGAAATTGGTAGGAGATGTCCGATTCTGAATAACCCAAACCTGCTGCTTATATGCTCTCTTCCTTGCTAAGAGTGGGAAGCCAAGTGACAAGACAAAAGATGAAAGTCAGTTTTGATGGTAAAGTCTGCTTTGGTGTCCATGTAATATTGTCATAGATCATTTATATTAACTTAATATAATGACTTTAATAGTGATGCATATTATAAATAAACAAATCATCTTGAATGCAAACCATAAAAATTAAACAAATTAAGTGTTTAGCTCAAAGGTTTTTTTTTCTTCCTTCTCTTCTTCTTCTTCTTCTTCTTCTTCTTCTTCTTCTTCTTCCTCTCCTTCTGTGTCTCTTCCTGAACACAGGCAGCCAGAGATTCAGGCCCCCAGATTTCTCTCTGCAGAGTGTACTTTACCTTTTGGATGGGACTTTAAAGACTTTAAACAGCTTGAGACTTATAGTTTGCCACAGGAGCATGTAGCAAATTCCTGTTTCTACTTTTTGAACCAGGAGCTGGAGTATAAGAGCCCTGCGCAGGAAGTCGCAGGTGGTGGGAAAGGGGAAACAAGGTCATTTTCAACCATGTACATTGAGGTTGTACCTTTAAAGTCAATTCTAAATTTAATTGAAAGCTGAGGGCAGAGAAGCCAAGATCGGAGCAATGTGGTGATTTATTCTGAAGCCTGTAAGAAGTCATGCGGCTGAATGTGGGATGAGCTGGGGCTTTAATAAAAATGGCACTGGGGAAGCCAGCGGGAAGAGGCACAAGAATGGAACTGGGTTAGATGAAGGATCTCCAGGCCTGAAAGGGAGTGGGGGTCTGAGAGCGCAGTGTTTGCCCAAACTCTGCTGTTTTTACCATGATGGATGCACATAAGTAATCCACATCAAAAGCAAAAACCAAGATCAGACAGAAGCCACCAAGACTCTTTAGACGGAGAATTTTGCATGAAATCATTAAGGTATCCAAATTGCAGAAAGGCTATGAAATGAAGGGCAATGAGAACTCACCTAATATTATTTCTAGCTGAAATTTAGCTGAAGAAAAATGACAGGTTCCTTTATTAAAACACTACAGGACTTGACAGCAAAGCTCCCACACATTTCTATGGGTGTTATTGTCTACTAAATTATATTGGACCATTGCAATAGAAAATCCATAACATATTCTCAGAATCAAATCTTCTCTGTTGACAAATGGTTTAGGAACAATCTTTCCAAGCCAAAAAAAAAAAAAGTAAACAAAAACTTGTTAGCAGATATTATATTAGAAAGGAGTGAGCTAGAAATTATACTTCCTGGGTTCTAGGCTCTCTGACCTGAGGGAGGGGCTATTTGCCCACATGACTCTAAAGACTGCATATTCTGTCCCCATGACTCTAGTTTTTAAAGGTTTTTTTTTTTTTAGATCAATCTCACATCCTATTCAGCATGACTGTTATTATGATTTCAATCTTATGACAAATAATATTACGTGTTCATTGCAGAAAACTCAGACAATGCAAGAAAGAATCAAGAAGAAAATAAACATGCCTTATAATCTTACCATCCACAGATAACCACTGTTAACATTTTGGTCAATATCGCCCTGATTAAGATAATAGTCAAAGGACAAGGAAGGTTTCACTTTGGAGAACCAGCCACTGCTTCCTGTTGAGGAGGAGTTGTCACATTCGGAATTTGGATGTGGTAGTGGTGGCTCGTGTCAAGATCTTTAGCTAAGCGATTACTAACTTTGAGTCAGCCTTTCCCTCATTGCTCTCTTCTTTCTGGTTGACTGAGTCATGCTGTGAAGATCTAGGCCACCAGAGAGGAAACCATGCAAGGGTCGATCTGGAGTCTATGACTCAGGAGCTTGTGACTACTGACTTTTGGTCACCTCCAAGTTCCAAATAATTTCGTAGGGCAGTGTAAGTGTTTGTTGTGTGTATGTGTGTGTGTGTGTGTGTGTGTGTGTGTGTGTGTACATGCTTTTGGGGTAATATTTGGACAAGGACTGGGTAGCAATAAACACCTAAAAATGATTGCTATGTCATGGGTATAGGAATTATGAGTGAAGTTTCTTCCAATTATTCCTTTTATTCTTGTTATAGTATTTGTGGAGCAAATAAAAATAGTAAGAAGAAGAGATGACAAGGAGAGGGACAGCTGAGGACAAGGGAGTGGGCATGAACCAATTCTTTAGATCCAACAGCAAAAGACTTGGGTTCAAATCCCACTGCTTCCTGCTACTTAGTTTCTCTGAGCTTCAGTCTCCTGATCTATAAACAAGATCATAACACTGCTCTTACCTAATTCACAAAGATGTAAAAGGAAAGTTGAAATGAGGTCGTTATGTGAAGAAAAATGGTATTTTAGGATTCTGAGACCTTGTGTTTTATAATTATATTTGACAGAATTACTTTGATTAGCCATAGAATTTCTACATTAGTAGGAGATTTCCCTCATGATGATATTGGTTCTATTAGAGTTGATGGTGTTTAATTTCTT